>NC_034411.1:33510375-33664262 GCF_002078875.1 Numida meleagris | reverse complement strand
GGGGTGCGCGGCGTGCGGGGCCGAGGCCACATCATCTCCGAGCGGAGGATTGCGCGGCACCTTGTCCGTGCGCTGCGAAACGCGACGCGTGTTTCGCGTCCGGGATCGGCTCCGTGCTTCGCGTCTACCAAGCGGGCAGCGCCTGTGGGTTTCCTTCCTTAGAAGGATCCGTCCCGTCCTGTGCAGTAGCGGAATGAGCTCCGTGACAGGCTTACGTGCTGGTGTGCGCGGCGTGCAAGGGCTTTGTGAACGCTAATGCGTCTCGCTTGTGGTAAATAGAGTTAGCGTTCCAAGGAGGCAGACGCCGCTGAGCTTTTGCTGCATGTTTGCGCTGCTTTACATTTGCTTCATTTTACCAGAGCAGACCCGTTAATTCTCTCACATCATACAGCTTTCCCGTTTCCTATGATGTTGGTTAGGTATTGCTCGTTTTCAGTTCAGCTCCTAAGGCTTGGTGTTTTCTGTCTTTGGTATTTGTGAACGAAAAAATAAGTCATCTTCAAGCAAAGCTGAAGGCTCTGTGAAGCTGCTTTGTTGAGAAAAGTACCTCCGTGTTACAGCTGCTGCCCTTATTCTCTTCCTGTTTATGTCCTTCATGGGTACCCTAGTTAGGGTGTTCTTTAGGGCAGAAGCGGCCTTTTCGGTGTCTTTGCCAACAGCCCAGCAGCTCCTGGGTGTTTGCAGATGTTGCTTTGTAGATACCTGTGCTGAAAATCCAAAAGGTATCACTTTGTACTCTCTCCTGGAGCCCCATTAGGAATTTTGATCGCTGTTTCCTTCCAGTGCTGCCGTTCACGTAGCCCTGCTTCATTATGCACTTTTAGAACGCAGTAGCAGTGAGTTGTTGAGCTGTTATGCTGGTGAACAGGAGGAGTGCATAATCTGTTAAACAGAGTCCTGTACCAGTTATCAGCCATAGCTCTAGTGATAAGAACCACGGAATAACAGAATGGTTTGGGTTGGAAGGGACCTCAAAGCCCACCCAGCCCCAACCTGCTGCCATGAGCGGGGCTGCCCCCCACCAGCTCAGGCTGCCCAGGGTCCCATCCAACCTGGCCTTGAGCGCCTCCAGGGATGGGGCACCCACAGCTTCTCTGGGCAGCAGTGCCAGTGCTGAGGAAAGAATTTTCCCCTGACATTTAACCTAAATCTCCTCTCTTCTAGTTTAAAACCATTCTCCTTTGTCCTATCACTATCACCCTGTGTAAAAAAGTTGTTTTCCCTCCTGTGATAGGTTATATTGCGTGTAATACACTGGCACTCCTATTCCAAAAATTTCATTTAATTCTAGTAATAATTTCTCTGTTTTACTTATTATTGTTAATTATTTTTTGTACTTCAGGGAATGAAAAATATCTGATTTATAGTCCCATATGGTTCTGTGCTCCTTTAAAAACTGAGTGCTACACAGTATCTGTGTATGTGGGCCATATACAGATAATTTTTTCCATTGAAGACGTTGCATGGACAATCTGAAGTTGTTTATTTTTGAGCATCTCGATCACATTTGGCTAGAATCAAGTTAATAAGTGTGATTCATAGTCCTGGTTAATTAACCTGTTTTGACTCAACTCTGCAAAAGTAAATGAGAACAGAAAGTAGTTAGAAACATATGACATGACCTCGATCTAAAGGGTGAATATGATGAGGTTTTTTGGTGTGTTTAAACTGTTGATCCTATGGCTAAAAATCAATGCCCTGCCAAATGTATTAAAGTGCAAATGTGACTCACTTCATTCTGTAGTACGGGAGTTCTGCTTGGGTCCAGATACAGTTGCATGCAGATGTGTTTGAGCGTTTGACTTCCCAGTGCTCTAAGTGCTGAATCAGGTGGCACAGCATCTTGTAGCAAGTACTTGGTGTCTGTGGTCATGAAATGCACAGAAATCCAGGATTCAGTCGTGTAGTGATTTATTTTACAAGGTTGTGGGAGACTTTCATAGTAATCAGACGTGTAAGCATTGTGGTATTTTTCAAATGAACTGATGTTCTATTGCATACTATGCAAATTCTCCTGTAGTTAGAGTTTGTGCAGGATGTTTTTAAGTTGTTTTGCATAAAAGTATTAGGATGTATCCTGAGTACATTCTACATACAGGTTTTCTGAACATTGGCATCATGCTTTTTGGATGTTTCTGTGCGTTTAACAAATTTGCTTCCCTACCCACCAGCAGCACAGAATATGCCTACAGAGCAGAGCTGCAGTTTACCCCCTTTTTTTGTAGTATTATTTTCTGCTCTGCTAAATTCCAGTACCTGAAAGGGGGCCTACAGGAAAGCTGGGGTGGGACTTTTTTTGAGGGCATGTGGCGACAGGACAAGGGGAAATGCCTTTAAACTGGAAGAGTGTAGATTTAGACTAGATATTAGGAAGAAATTCTTTCCTATGAGGGTGGTGAGACACTGGAGCTGGTTGCCCTGTGAGGTTGTGGATGCCCCTTCCCTGGAAGCACTCAAGGCCAGGCTGGGTGGGGCTGTGAGCAACCTGGACTGGAGGGAGGTGTCCCTGCCTACAACAGGCGGGTTGGAACTAGGTGACCTTAAAGGTCCCTTCCACCCCAAACCGTGCTATGATTCTAAATTGCTGTTAATTAAAAGACGTGATAATGTATTGGGCAGCATGAAGTCTGATTTGTTTTGTGTATCACACAGTATAAAAAGACTTGATTTCAAGTTTTAAGTAGAAAATGTTACTAAGTTACCGTGTATTTGAGCAAATGGAATTGGTGATTCTTCTGCTTCAAAACAGAGCTAATGGCAATGCAACACCCACATTTCATGTGAAATAACTGTATCTTTTTCCCTACAGGTGGATTACAACGTTTCAAAATGCTGGAGGTTATTTGGGTGAATTTAGAGATTACGTTTAATGTGTCTGTGTCTTCAGAAATTCTGCTCCTGCATTTCATGAGCTAAAATATCTTATAAAGATGAAGCTGGATACCTTCGCTGATCTCCACATTAACCACGTCCTGTGAATTCAGACATCTTCTGAAGAAGGAGGAGATTCATCAGATACGTGGCCTTCTGTTGTTGCCTAAGGATACCCTTCTTTTTTTTTTTTTTTTCTTCTGAAAGACTATCTGCACGAAGATGGATTTGCATTTAGCATACAGTCTGTGGAGTTAGATGAGAGAGGACGCTGTTAATGAATGACCAACGTTTATTTCCATCAGTGTCTCCAGCTTTTTTTTATTTTTTATTTTTAACACAAAAATGAAGGACAAGTATAAAACAACAGAGCTGGTGTATTTCTCTGAGGCCTTTATGTAAGCCTCTATTGTCCGGACCTGGTGCTAAAGGAAAGCAATCTGCTTCTGATCATTTGATTGTGGCTGTGGAAAGAGAACCTTTAAACTGAAGCATCTTTCAGCTTCTGGCTTGCACATAGTGAAAGGGAAAATGAACACATTTTACTGGTCAGGGGCATTTTACTGAACGAAGAAAGGAAAAGTTAGATTATCCTTGTTTTAATTTCAAACCAAGAACTGACCACATTGTTCTTAGAATTTGACTACTAGGGAGATCTGGACAGTTTAAATCAAGTCAGATGTCAGCAAACGACTCTTCTCCCCCATCCTTACAGAAGTTTTCCCCACCCACGTGTCATGCTGCTGCACCACAAACCCCAAGTTTGTCTTCGAGTCCCCTGTCGGGGCTCTCCAGCCGCCTCTCCAATGGCAGTTTCAGCACGCAGAGCCTCACCAACTCCCGGGGCTCTATGCATGGGGTCTCATTCCTTCTGCAGATCGGTCTCACGCGAGAGACTGTCACCATTGAAGCTCAGGACCTGTCCCTCTCTGCTGTTAAAGACCTCGTGTGCTCTATAGTTTACCAGAAGGTATGATATAACAGCGCCACGTTCTGCTGATGGCAGTGGTTGTTTTGTAACAATCTACTAGGAGTATCAGTGTGAAATGCGCAGCAAGGTTGATACAAAGATCCCTGGTAGATGTTTGCAGTTGCACACAAATTTAGCTGACTCCCAAGATAGAAGCTTTCAATTTACACGGAGTAAACCTTCCTGTTACATTCTTGCTTGTGAAATCCAATAAAAGAAGTGTAGTAGCAAACTTCTTCCAAGGATTAGTTTCACAATATGGTGAACGTGTTTTTTGCTTTCAGTGATTGACACCGGAGTCTTGGGTTTTACATACTTCTATTTGTCTTTCCTCCTGCAATTATGAGACATTCTTGGTACGGTATAGCCAGCTGTAATCAAAGGACCAGTTGTGGCTACAGAAATGCACTGTGAGCCTGAAGACTTGCATGGTGCTAGCTGCTGTTGTTGTTATTTCTAGTTAATAATTAAAAAACAAACAAACAAAAACAACAAACAAAAAACCCCACTGGACAGCTAATACTGCTCTGGCATGATTCTTCCTTATACCAGATACATGCTCTACTCTCTTATGAGAAGATTATCAACATAATGTCTATTAAGAGATGCTTGACAAAAGAAAAAAAAAGAAATCTTGCCATACTTTTGAAATGTTGGTTAGGCTGTTGCAAAATTCTGGCTCTCTGGGAATGAAATAACATTGATCTTGTTTTTTTTATCCAAGTTTTATCCTTATTTACCTTAGGTAGGTTAGATGCTACTAACCAACCTGAGAAGCAGTTAACATTGCTTCATGTAATTAATTACAAAGTAATTGCTTTTGTCCCTAAAGGAAGTTGAGGGTGGATTATTTTGTAGGGATTTGCTTTCTCCGTGTCTTTCATTTTAGTGGTTGGCATCTTTTGTTGATTAGTCTTATTAGGTGGTTGTTTTTCCATTAATAGTTTGAGAGAAACTAAATTCAGATATTATATGAACTCTTGTTTTCATGTGCTTGCATATCTTTTTCCCCATCTCACAACTTTTTGCATCTTCCAAATGTTTACAAATTAGTTGGCAAGCAAGCTGATTTCATAATAATTTTATGGCTTACCACAATGTACTTCAGCATGTTAGTGCCTTTCTAAACAGACAAGTTATGTGGGTCAACCTTTTTTTATTCTTTTTTTCTTTTTTTCCCTGTACCGTGTGCGTTAGGTGCAATTTTTGCAGCCATTTTAGGGGCTGCTTTTTCTTTCTGTGCAACTCCTTCTTTTTGTGTGTGCATATATCCTGTCTTCTGTCTTGAAGAAAGATGAAAACAAATATATTCACGCTTACTTTTCCTTTCTGTTCTCTAGCTCAATTTCTTGTTATGGCTTAAGGAGCTTATTACACGCTGAGCCTAATCTACTGCAAAACTAGTAAAGATTTCAGGATCAGAGTTTGCCTTTTTCCATCTGGCTTTGTTTCCGTGCATGCTCTGCAGCTGATGCTACCAGTACTCAATGAGTACATGCTTGCAAGCAGCAAACTCATCAGGAAATGTGCGGTGGATTCATCTTTCATGAGTAGTTCTGCACCCAGTGCACAAGTGGCAATATCCTCCCTCCACCCTCTATCTGACACTAATATGTCCTGCCTGGATTTTATTCACAGATCTGGTGGCTGTGGCAAGCATATTGAAAGTGTTAGTTCTAATATAAATCTCTGATTTGTGTAAAAAGTTGTAAACAGTGTTCTGCTGTGCACATGGCTGTCTGTTTTTTCCAGTTGCAGACTTGAAGCTATTGGGCATGCCTTTGAAATTCAATGGTGTTAAAGCTTCCCTTTGCTCTGGCATTCTGCAGCTAGCTCAGACTGTCTTTTCTTGACCAGTTCCTGGTTATCAGCTTTAGGATACTGTGGTTTGTTCTTGTGATAATTCTGCAGTTAGCCTTCTATTTACTGCTGCACTTCTTTAATGAAAAAGGAGAAATATCTTTTATCTTTGGAATTGTTCATAGCTTGTCTTCTTATTTGAATGGTATCTTACTCTGCTAGAATTAAGTAGAAGTTTCCTTACTTTATTTAAATTGTATCTCAAACTCTTATTTCTCTGCCTATCTTGAACAAAACTTATTTGAGGGAGCAGTTTGGTTAGGAACTAAGCGCTGTGTTAGCCTAATGCATTTTTGCAGTGTTTTCTGTCTTGCCAGTCTTTCTGTGTTGGTGATGATCAGTTGTGCTTCCTGTTTCAGACACTGCTGTTCTGTGCAGCTTGTTCAGTGTTTGCAGAAGGGTGCTTAAAAGTAGCATCAGCAGAACTGAAACTAAAGAAGCAGCGGGCATGTATTTGCAGGAGAGGGAGGTGAGCAATGCAAAGATTTGATGTGTCCCACAGCTCTGTTAAAAATGTCCTAAACATCAGGAGAGGAGCAAAACTGCTTTTTCAAGGTGAATTCAAGGATTGCTATGTTAATGGTGTTGCGTGTTGGAGCGCTTAGAAGTAGTCCTCAGAAAAACATGACTTTAAACATGATAGGGATGCTTCAGAAGATTCTTGATTCTAGTCTTAGTCCATCTTTCCTGTTCATTCCTTATGTAGATTGTTGTCTATTGGAGTACCAGACGTGGAGTTCACAGGGCGAGCCTGAAGAAGAACCAAAGCAAGAACAGATGTGAATAGAGAGTGTGTTTAAAAGCAGACAGATGTCTGCAGCATAAACTGTAGATGGGCAGAATGTGTCCTTGCACCGTGATGAAGTATTTCAGAGACAAGTTCTTAATCTTGTGTTTAAACACTGTTTGTTCCGGATATGAAGAAGTAGAGCATGCTGCTTGCTAGTCTAAAACTAGAAGCTTGCATGTGATGATGCTCCGCTGTCTGCAAACTGAGAATTATGTAAGACAGCATATGGTGTTAGAAGTGCTTTATTCCAGTTTACTTATTTCTCCTAGTTAAACTAAAAGTTGTAAATGAAAAACATTTTATTGTTCTGTTATTACTTGAATAGCACGAGTATTTGCAAGGCAAGTTTTTTTTAAACTCGTGTATGTTTACTTTTGTGACTCTGAATCTTCTCTTATCTACACTTTTTGTTGATTAACCTATACTTCATACTTTTCATTTTGAGCTATATGCAGCATTGTCCTTTTTTACATACCTTTCTTCCAATGGTCTTGCTACATTTTGCTCTGAAACAGGCCATATGCTCTCCTATCTTAGGGCGTTTGTGCAAAATTGTCATAGCTCTTTCTAACCATTGCCTTCTCTTTGACTTGAGTGCTGATACGCTGCCAACGTCTCCAATCTGTTTCTAATCTTCCAAGCTAGTCTTTCTTTTTTCCACCTCACTGCACCCATTTAGAGCCAAGGGGGGGCACTTCTTCTGTCCTACTGATTAGTAAACCTCCCTCTGTATTTTCATAACATCTTGTGTTATGAAAATTCAAAAGGAAAAAATAAAACCAAAGCCAACCCAAATTTACTCTGTCACTCTTTTCCTTATCTTTCTCTGCCTTTACATTTCTAGTTTTCCATTCATGCTTGCTACCCTTGTTTCTTGTCTTATCTTTTCCCTACTGAATCTGATCCCACCTTGTATTTTTTTTTGGTCTGTGTTGGATCTTATCTTTCTGTGTTCACCTCCAAAAGTAATTTACTTCTTCCATGGCCTCTCTGCTTAAGATCTGTTCTTAAATCATCTCCGCTAACAATGCTTGTAGTTCTGCTATCACTGAACTAACTCCTCTGTATGTTGTTTTTTCACTTCTATCTTTGTAGCGGCCTCAAAATTCTCTCCTTATGTATAAGTTTGAAACACATATTTAGCAGCTGTTGCTTTCATCTCTATTCCTGTTACTCCTGTATTTGGTATCTTTGAATTGCTGGGAATAGCATTTTTTTGTCCTTATTTTTGGTCATCCCAACTTGATAATTTTTCAACAACATAAGTAATTGCCTGTTTCATAGCATCACATTTGTTTGTGTGTTGTTATGACTAGCTAGATTACTGTCTTTCTTTGTGCTTCTTTGTACTTTAATCTTTTTCACTATTCTTTTAATGTTTTTTTTTTGGTCATCTTTCTATATGCAGAGTGTTAGCGTGTCATTGTTTACTTTAAATTTCTTCTTATCAACACTTTCTTATTAATATTAATTCCCTGATTATTTTGTGCTACATTATGTCATTTTCACTTGCCTAAATTCAGGCAGAGTGTTTAACGTGTACTTGCTCATTTATTTATTCAGTGCTCTGAATTGTGTCAGGTGTTGAGAACACTGTCACGGCAAGTATAGTTACATTCAAAAGGAGTTAGATTCTGCACGTTACATCTGCTTTTGAGTCTTTCTACTTCTTCTGTGGTTTTGTACTTCAGCTGCACTTGTGTCTTGGTCCTAGTACGTAGTATTCCTTGGTTGAAAATTTAAAATAACTGAGTTGCATGTGATCCTGCTAGTATGTATGTGCTTTCTTGATTGTTCTGCCTCTCATTTTAATTAGCCTGGGTGAGATTTCATTTTCGATAATTGAGTTATGACTGAAGTGCTTGGATTCTTTGGAAAACTAACCCGTTTTCTTTGAAGATGAAGTACACTTGGGGGAAGGGGACAAAAGCTGAGGAGATGTATCCAAATGTTTTGCTTTGAAAATCAGAGAAAAAAAGTCTGACATGTAAAACATCCAAATAATCCTTTGGACTTTTCTAACCAAGTGAAAATTATCTGTGTGCTTGCATTATTTGTATGCTGAAGAACTTCAGTTTTAATGGAACTGAACTACTGTGGTTTAGGTAGGTAGTTCTTCTTTAATGGCCGCTGAAGAGGGTAAAAAATGTGAAAAGACCAAAACATGTGGGATGACGATGAGCTGTCTTCTGAAGGTTTGGACACTGTCGTAATAATGGGGAACTATCTAACCCGTTTGTGGCAGAGGTGCTGACTTGAAGCTTAAAATGATTTCTAAAATATTAACAGATGTTTTACTAATAAAATACTGAGAAGTAAAAGAATCCCACTGCAAGGTTCATATTACAATTGATCGACGTTACTCTGAGAGTTACCGAGATCCATTTTTATTAATTTGTTGTACTAAAAAGGTAGCGATACTGTGACCACTTTTTTCTTTTCTCCAAATTAAGGTTGTAGTGGTTCACAGTGCTTATTTTTGAATGGCTCTAAAATTAATCTAAATCATGCTTCATACTCATCAGCTGTACTTGAATGTTTTTTCCCTGTTGGTCTGCCTTCTTGACTTGCCATCTGCTTTCCTTGTAGGAGCTAAATAAGGCAGCAGAGTAAGAGCTGGGGCACGAGAAGCAAACAGCCCTTCAACAAAATGGGAGCTAGGGGGCACAGAAATGGAATATATGCAGGGCAGTAGAGCATCTGCAGCACGTTAATAGGTTTCTGTGCTGGAAAACCTAGCCAAGCAGTAGTCCAAGTATGTCTGTACTGAGGCATCCGGAGAGGGAAGTATCTCATGCACCATGCTTGAAGCCTAGTTCTCTGTGTGATAATGTGATTTGGCACATGATTTTAAAGAGTGGGAGTGGATAGCTGCATAGGCATGCGGGAGAATGGATGGGAGTGATTTCAGTGAACGAAGAGACTTTCCAAGGTAATGGATGTTTTGCACCATTAGACTTGGGGATTAACTTCCAGTGATTTGAAGCATTTGTTTTGAGTTATGATGGGTCATGAGATATTGGATCTTGAAACAATATCCGCCTACGCTTTTCCCCAGTGTGAATTTTTGGCAACTGGTCCAGAACTTTGTAAAGTAAGTCCTGGAACTTGAACTAGAAGGATTTTTCAGTTACTGCCAAGATAGAAAGAAACCCAGTTGTGTTTTGCTCCAGCAATACTGGCCGTTGGATATTGCATTTGTCTGGGGAAAAAGAACGGTGTAATGCGCTATCAATTAGAACTAGACATGCTGTAATACTTAATTTCAGCATTCGAGATATGCCAATCGTTTTTCTCAGCATAACCCTAATCATGCAGTAGTGATAACTGTGTTAGTACCGCTGCAATACAAAGGACCACATAAATTCTTCACGTACGTTAATTCTGGTGTACCAGAGATGAACTTGGCACAGTCTGTCGCATACGTAGACTTCCCGCAAGTGATTTCCTGTAGTTAGATGCTCTTTTGGAACTGCTAGCGCTGGGAACAGCCTCCCTTTTGCTTTTAGGAAACATTGTGATACTGGGATTAGCAGTTTGTGTTCTGAGTGACTGTGCAGATGGTTTGGGCTTTTAGGCAGGAAAGTAATGGCTTCATAATCCTGTAAAATAAAACAGGCTTTAAAAAAAATTCTGCTTTGAGTTTTGTTTTCAAGTTTACATTATGAGCTCTTAACACATCAAAGGAGCTCGATAGTGTTCCTCCTTAACAGCTTCATGTAATTGAGCGTAAGGACAGCTATAAAAGCTGTGCTGTGCCACGGTACAAGAGAGAAAAATCCTGCAGTGTACGACTTGAGCGTAGTTTAAGTTTGTGTAAAAATTCTGTTAAAAGATACTACTTGAGGGGGAAAAAACCCACCTCAACAACAACAAAAAAAAACGTGTTAATTGATGAGGTTGTTCTTGGCCAGCAGTCCACACACATCCTGGCTAAGGTGCCAGCAGGGAATGCTGTATTCCTGACAGCGCTGGGGAGCGGAGGAGAGCAGAGTGCTGCAGGCCTGCCAGGAGCCTCCAAGCCAGCCAAGCGCGCTAGGTGTGGGCTCTGGTGGGCCACCTGCGCTGCTCGGGCCGGCTGTGCAGAGGGCAGCCAGCCTGGGGCGCCCAGGCCTTTGTGCGGTCTGAGCTCAGGCGTACAGAAAGGAATGCTCAGGGGCTCTGTGCAGTAGGGCCTGTTCTTTTCTAACAGGGGAACGCAAGGGAAGGGCAGGACTTGTTTATCAGACGTGAAAGGTGTGGTTAGGGAGGGCGGAATCCGGCAGCCTGCAGGCAGCTGTGGGCCCAGGCAGTGGCGAGGCCGCGTGCTCCCGGTGGGCACAGGCACAGGGGTGCTACAAACACAGGTGTGTTCCCGGCTGGTCACGCTGAGCACTCAAGTGTGCACGAGCAGTACCAACAGCCTTATCCTGCTCCCTCTGGCAGTTCAGGGTGAAGCTCTGCTAGTGGCATCATATGCATATATACACACTGGGCTCCTGTGCACTGCACAGCGGTGGCTGCTGAATCCCAGTTTCCCCAGTTGCTGGCACCTAAAACACACAAGCTACTGAGGCTGCAGCCCCACTCCAGCTGTTAGTGTTTGATTTCATTTGCTCTGATCCTTCTGCTTGCTGGCAACACAGATTCATAGGTGCTCCGACAATTTGGCTGTACAAAATGTATAGAAGTGTGTTCTGGATGAAGTCTGTCACGTGTACCTGCAGAACCTGTGTACAGACTTCTTGCAATACCTGTTAGCACAGAATACTGTTAGTCTTGTTAGGCCTGGGATTGTAATTCTGCTGCTTATCAGGATGATGTTTGTAAATAGAGATATTATCTTTTAAGGGTTCAGTATTATGGTTGTGAAAACAGACGAGTCATTTCATCCACCTGTAGGTGTACTTTTTTTTGAGATGAGGGCAGTAGAACGTGTAACTACAACATCGTAAGCACTCCCAACAAGCAGCTTAAAAGGTCAATTTACTTAATATAGAGCCATTTGAGGATGTTGTTGCCCACAGTTCTATCAGTCTTTAATGGATGATTTTACTTTTTCTTTTACAATACTTTTTTTTTTCCATAGAAATAAATTGAGTCTTTAAGTGTGCAATTTACATGAAACCCGATATTAATTACAGGTATTACAGTGTTACTTACAAACTTTGTAGTTAATGTTGATGGTACTTTCTAAGGAATGTAACAGTATTTTTAATGATTACACTTGCTGTCACAAAGAGAATTTGAGTACCCATCTGTAACTTTTGGTTTTTTTTTTTTGTCAGCTAATGTTTTTTAGTTACCATTATTAATACATATTTAGAACAGTAAGTCCAGAATTTGTAAATGAGAATGGGTAAATGGTATCACATGCAGAGTACATATGATTATAGCTTTTAACAGAAATGCTTCTTTGTATGTGATTGTGATCTCTACTTACTGGGGGTGGAGTACCCTACACCCTGCGTGTAGGGATACTCTGGCAGCCACACGATAGATTTATAGAGTTGAGAAATGAAAACAGGAGACATGCCTGTATCAGAAGGAAGGGTCTTAAATCTGTGAAATATCACAGATGGTGCATAAAATCTGTGGTTTGTAGGTGACTTTGTGAACTGAGAACAAAGAAGCAATCATTAAAACCAACTCTGAATCATCAGTTGCCCCTCCTGACAGCTGAAGTTAACTACCAGTGTCAATAAGAAGTATCACATTTATCTGCAGGCATATAGCTTCTGTTTGTGCTAACTTTCTCTCCCTTTTTGTTGGAGTTGTTAGTAAGCAACGTGATGCAATTGATATGCTATAATTAGAAGTTGTCTTGAGGAATCAAATTGAATGCAGCATGGATGTGATAACGTAAGGTATAATAATTTACAGTTATTGATGCTAACATTAAATGTGATACATAGCTAAACAGTATGTATGACATCAAGGAGTAATACCTCAGAGCATATATTCAAATCCTGTAAATATGACATACTTTCTTAGTAATTGAAGCACAGAAGGCTTTGTAGCTCTACTGGAGGGCCAGATTTACAAATATGTTTTTCTGTTAGTGGGACTGGAGGAAAATCTGTTGTGATTTGGTATAAGGGGCCATTGGAGTCCAGGCAGTAGTTGGACAGTGAGCAACCCCTTTACCTTCTTGTAAGGAATGTAAAATAGCCCCTCAAGGCCTCCGCATCCCACAGAAGCCTATTGTGAAAGTTTGTAAATGTACAGGACGTGCACACCAAAACAGAGAGGGCCGCTTTAATATTTTGGATGAAACTGCTGCCGGAAAGAGGAAATTATTTTCTCTCTGAGTGGGAAGGGAGTGTGAAAACAATGGGCAGGACGGATACCTTCATTATGTGTTTGATTTGGTAGAAACAAGTCTTTGGCTACTTTAGCTAAGGAAAATTGATATAGCACAGGCTTCATGCAACTTAGACCCTGTTACTGACTATGCAAGTTCTAAATTACCAAACTGTAGTATGTTTGCTACCTAATCAATTGAAAGTTTGTTGTATGCTGTTGTATGCTTTTCCCCGCATTCTTCCTGTCATCTGTCAAGCACTTCTGTGTGTTTATACACACCTTGAGTTTCATTGAGTTCTGTGTTAAATAAAAGGGCCAAAGATGCTGATTGACTGATACTCATTGCTCTGCGGGGTCTACTCCTGTTCTTTTTCTCTGTGAACTGTCTGTTAACTTTTAAACTGTTCATTTTAATATGTTAATCACATTCATCAATATTTTAGAGAGCAGAGCAAATACAGAATAAGAAAACTATTTTCAGTGAAATATCATGAAAATATAGCTTACTACGTACTATATAGAATCATAGAATGGTTTGGGTTGGAAGGGACCTTTAAGGTCATCTAGTTCCAACCCTCCTGCTGTAGGTAGGGACATCTCCCACAAGACCAGGTTGCTCAGAGCCTCATCCAGCCTGGCCTTGAACGCCTCCAGGGTGGGATCATCCATATCTATTTCCTGTATGAATTTGGAGCATTACCTTCTGTCACTGGCATGGATTGAGTTCTTGCATCTGCAAATCTAAGGTGTTGTGGAATGCCAGCATAGAGCCTTTTTTGCTTGCCCCTCTAAGGAAGTGTGGCAGGTGCTCCTGGGGTGCCTGGAGCAGACTGCCTGGCTGCTCAGAATGTCTGCAAAGTGAAGCTTGCAGGTGGTGATAATCTGAGTTAAAGATCTGTGTTGGTTTTCAGGTTGGCCAGACTAATTACGCATGTCAGAGATTAAAAACCCAAAGAAAAACCCCAAGTGCTTCATTTCCTCAAAAAATAAGTCAGACAGATCAGTTTTTTTTTTCCCTATAGGACGCTTAAAACACAGAAGTTCGGTACCTATTATTAAAAAGAAAAAAAATTCAGTTTGCAAATAGGATTAGTAAAAACTATGCATTAACTTGGAGTTTACTTTCTGTTACAGTTCCCAGAGTGTGGTTTCTTTGGCATGTATGACAAAATTCTCCTCTTCCGGCATGACCTGAACTCAGATAATATTTTGCAACGGATTACATCAGCAGAAGAGATACATGAGGGTGATCTTGTTGAGGTTGTTCTCTCTGGTAGGTATCATTCTAACAGTGGAGCAGCACTATATTCAATTGCTTAAAATAAAATGGGACCTTCTGGATTATTAGTATCATGCTTGCCTTGAACTCTTTTGATTAAGTAGTCTCACACAGGGTCAGTGTTTTGGGGTAGAGATTTCCAAGAAAATCTGAGCGGTACTGATGCGTCAGTACTAAGCTTTGTTGTTGTTTCATTGTCATGTTTTAATCTTTGAGTTTATTAATTATTGAAGGTGAAATGCAGGTAGTATTCTGGATTTGCTTTTCCAACTTTGTTGTTGGTTTTCTTTTGCTTAGAACTGACATTTTTTTCAGTCTGTAGCTTTTGCACTGATGGTTTGTGTTGCTAAAAGCTTCACATAACTGCAGTTGCTGACTCATACCCATAAGAACACAATCTTAAGAGTTATTGCAGTGTTTGAAAATGGTCTCTTTTAAATAATAAAGTCTGTAGCAGGGGTGGTATTGATGTGTAGTACTCTTCAATAACATCATCAGAACAAACCCTAACTAACCTGGATTGTATGTGTTTCAGAAATACTCTACTGAAGTCAACTAAAAGTCAGCGGTATACTACTTGCTAGTTAAACTGCAAAGAGAAGCTGGACCAGTATTGAGCAGTTCTTTAGGGCTTTGAGGAATGAGTGCCAGACTGAGGCTGCATTCTAGAAAGACAGAAGTCTTGGCTGTCTTGGGATTAGATTTATTAGTTGGGTCAATAAAGTATGATTTCTAGAGTCACAAGGCTGAGTTTCTTGGCTGCAGTTCAGCACCCACTGTTCTAGGCAAGTTTAGGATGTTCAGTAATTGATCATCTTGATTTGAGCTTTTCATTGCTTCTGGTTAATGGCACATTGGGGAAACTTTTGTGTGTCTCTTCCTGACAATCTGTGACAGTTTCCTTATAAATAGAGACAGAGCATGAGAAACTGAGGCATTTTGAAGACAAATAAATCTCTTTCAATAGGATTTTTAAAACTAAGGCAAGGGAATCTGAATAGTAAGTGTTATTATATATTTTAATCAAAGAATAATAGCCATCAGGGGAATGTAACGTAGCCATAAATTCAGTTTATTACATTTCAGAGAAAGAGGACAAAAACTCATTTAAATATATTTGTGCTTGTTGAAGAAACAGAAGAGGACTAGTGATGTTTCCAGTGTTCCATGGAAACTCCATCCATGGACAAGTTTAATCTAAAAACTTTTTACTGAGAAAGTCCTTTAGAAGATAAAAGACTAACCTGTCCTTGGTTTGACAATTTTGTAAATTACTAAACGGTTTGAAAATTAAGTTTTTAACAGTTATTTACCTCTAAGCTGATTTTAATAAAGCTTGTATTTTTTTATTCCTTCTTAACTTAATGAGGGAGGTTTCCATTTCAACATTAAATGGAAAAAAACTCAAAAAACCATGAAAATTACATATTTTATTCCAACTAATACTGTTGATCAGTTGTGGATGTTATCCTACAAAGTCTGATGGATTTTTTTTCCTAAAAAACAAGCTTTCTGAAGATTGTGTGGAATACTTTAAATGTGTATTTAAATGTCATAATGCTGACATGTAAGCAGCTCATTAGTGTTCTTTGAATCTGACATTTTATATCAAGAGTACGTGGAAATAATATGTTGTTGATCTTATGACAAGAACCATAACTTTCTGCAATTTTTTAAAAGCTTTGGCTACAGTTGAAGATTTCCAAATTCGTCCTCATGCACTTTATGTGCATTCCTACAAGGCTCCAACTTTTTGTGACTACTGCGGAGAGATGCTTTGGGGTTTGGTACGACAAGGACTGAAATGTGAAGGTAAGTCTGTGATTTTTTTTGTTGTATTTTTGTTGTGTGTATTTGTATCAGATGTGGAAGAGGAAAATGCATCTTGTTGAGTATGGAAGCACGTAGCATTTAGTAGATTTGGAAGTCATTCTGCATCTGGAAACCCGGGTTCCGATCCTGACTTTAATGCAAATTGTATGTGACCTTGGGCAAACAATTTAAGAATTGTACTTGTTTCTCACTTTGAATAAATATCTAGCTGACAAACTTGTTCCTTGCACAAGGAGCACATTCTTTGGAGAGATTCCTGAAGGGAAATCCCATTGCTTGTGGCCCTCATCCAGCTGGCTGCAGAACGTTCTGCAGCCTGCTGACAGGTACCAACCCTGCTCCTTGGCTCCTGTTCTCCAGAGCAAAAGAGTGATGAAAACCTCCTGGTGGGAGGAGAAGAGAGAAGGGAGATCAGCTGCTTTAGAGTCTTATACCTTGTTTCTAGAGCTGCGCTTACTGGAAACCAAGAAATAAAGCCAGCAGTACAAAAAAAGCTGTTTCCATGAATCACATCAAGAACACTGAAATAAGAGTCTAACAGAACAGTCTGTTTCTTTACCATTCTTTTGGATCCCATTTTTCAACTTCTTTATCAAAATACAGATACTATTTTTGTTACTTTAATTTTTTTTTGTCTGAAAAATCACTTATTTCAGGTTGTGGATTAAACTACCATAAGCGGTGTGCCTTCAAGATTCCAAATAACTGTAGTGGAGTGAGAAAAAGGCGTCTATCTAATGTGTCTTTACCAGGAGCGGGACTTTCAGTTCCAAGACCAGCACAAGCTGAATACACATCCTCTGCTTCTGAAGAGGTATGTAATGTGAAAGGGGAAACAATTCCTGGTTTTAAAACTTTTAATCTTTGGGGAAGTAGCTAGTGTCAGTATGTGGTTAGAAATGAGTATGAGAGAGCTGAACTTAACCGCTGTGATTGGTTTTAGTTCATTTTTAAATCTCTGTTGAGTCCTAGACTGTGACATTTACAGATAACTATTATTATTGTGAGAAATGGAAGGAAATGCTAAGTTATGTGTTACTTTGTTATTATTCTGTCACTAGTGGTTGCATGAGCTATGAGAACCTTGAATTTGGGAATGATGAAATATCTTGCTGCCTTTGTAATACACATTTATTCTGTAATTATTGTATCAGTACAGAATAGTTGTTTGGCTAAATCAGAACAAATTGTAAGCTTTTATCTTTGGAGAGGCGAGAATGTTCCTGGTACGCTGTTAAACGTTCTGCAGAGAAAATCTTAAAAAACGAACCTCTATCAAGGAGGGTGCAAGAGATTAAGAGCTTACAGTAAAACATCACCCATAATAGTTATTTGTTATGATGGGTATTATGATTGCTGAGAGTTCATTGGATATACTCGTAAGATAGGCCAGACGGTTATTAGATGCACTTGTTTCATTGCCACTTTCACTAAAGGGTAAAAAGAGTCTTTCCCACTTACCTAAAATGAGTCATAGTGATCGGGTGAAGTCCCTGGTGACTGGAGAAAAGGCAGTATAGCACCTATTTTTTAGAAAGGCAAAAAGTATGACCCAGGGAATTACTGACCTATTAACCTTGCCTCAGTGCTGGGGAAGGTCATGGTGCAGATCCTCCTGGAAGCTATGCTAAGGCATATGAAGAGTGGGAGGTGATACGGAATAACCAGCATGGCTTCCAAGGGCAGGCCCTGCCTGACTAACCTTGTTGCTTTGTTTAATGGTGTAACTGCATCAGTGGACAAGGGAAGAGATGCTGATGCCATCTATCTAGACTTCAGTAAGGCCTTTGACGTGGTCCCCCATGACATCCTTTTCTCCAAATCGGGAAGATGTGGATTTGATGGGTGGGCTGTTCAATGGATGAGGTTACTCATTGAGAGATTGTATCCAGAGAGTGGTGGTCAATGGCTCAACGTCCAGATGGAGATCGGTGACAAGTGGTGTCCCTGAGGGATCAGTACTGTCGCTGGTGCTCTTCAACTTCATCGACACTGACTGGGGGATTGAGGGCACCCTCAGCAAATTTTTGGATGACACCAAGCTGTGTGATGCAGTTGACACACCAGAGGGACAGGATGCCATTCAGAGAGACCTAGGCAGCGAAGCAGTGGGCACAGGTGAAACTCATGAGGTTCAACAAATCCAAGTGCAAGGTCTTGCACCTGGGTCTTAGTAACTCCTGCTATCAGCACAAGCTGGGGGACGTAAGGATGGAGCACAGCCCTGCCAAAAAGGACTTGAGGGTACTAGTGGTTCGTAAGCTGGACTTGAGCCAGCAATGTGCCCGCACAGCCCAGAAAGCCAGCCATATCTGCAAGAAAAAGAAAATCATCAAAAGAAGCATGGCCAGCAGCTCAAGGGAGGTGATCTTGCCCCTCTGCTCTGTGCTGCTGTATTGTGTCCTACCGATTCCTCAGTATGGGAGAGATGTGGACCTGTAGGGGTGCATCCAGAGGAGGGCCACAGAAATGATTCAAGGGATGGAGCACCTCTCCTACGAGGTTAGGCTGAGAGAGCTGGGGCTCTTCAGCCTGGAGAAGAGGAGGCTTTGGTGAGACCTAATAGTGACCTTTTAGTATCTAAATGGGGTTTATATGTGCTGGTCTGTATATGCTATCTGTGAACCTTACCAGGTTGCTCTGAAAAAATGAACAAACAAAAAAAAACCCATCATAAGTGAATTTTAACCTTGTTTGGGATTTTACTTCCTGTGGAAATAAAGATTCATATGAACTTTCCTGCACTCCGCAAGGCTTTTCCGTCTTGTGGGCTTTTTGTTGTTGTTTTGTTTTGTTTTTTAATATCAGAGTGTCCTCTTAAGGCCTCTTGTCCAGGTTTCGCTTTCTCATCCAGTCACTATCTACTCCACTTTTTTTCTTTTTATTTTTTCCCAATGAGGTGGAATTCTTTTGTGCAGGTCCTATCTGTATACATTCTTTATTGTAGCGCTGCTGCCCAGAACCTAGTAAAAGGATTCCCTCCTGGAGTGGCCGTCCCATCTGGATGGAAAAGATGGTGCTTTGCAGAGTGAAGGTTCCACACACCTTTGCTGTTCACTCTTATACTCGTCCCACCATATGCCAGTATTGCAAACGTCTGCTCAAGGGCCTTTTTCGTCAAGGAATGCAATGTAAAGGTACGTGCTTAGTTTTCTGCCACAAATATGAATTATTACAGTATAATATTTGAAAAAATGTGGTTTTTTTTCTAAAGGATTATGGGAACCCCTCTTTTCAGTGTAGTAAACTATGCATTATATATTTTTATGAAAACTATGATCTAATCACATGTGGAATGGGAACACCATGATTCGATGATAATTCTAAGCTATTAATAAAAACAGGAAATCCTTCCCTTTGTTATATGTCTGTCTTCTACACTTCTCACCAAAGACTTCAGAATTTTTTGTTACATTCTTTTAATACAGGATAGTGATTATTATCTTTTGGAAAAAAATTATTAAGATGGGTACCCTTCCTGAACTAGATTAGGCTCCATCAGGTGGTTTTTATTGAGCATATGTTTGCATGCATGGCTTCAGCTCTCAGACTCTTCCATGCCGATCCCAGGACATAGCTATGGTGTTGTGGTTTTCTTCTGGCTCTTCATTACTGGATTGTACAGATCTATTAGCTTTGTTGCGAGAAAGAAAACTGTAGTGGAGAATCCTAAATGTTAATATGGTAAGGATTTTTCATTTCTCTCCTACGAGTTTATCAAATGTGAGTACCAAAGATCAACACGTTGAAGGAGGTCACTTAGAGCAAAACCTGTAAGCTTATATCTGTGATAGCTCTCTGCTGACTAAAAATACTGCTGTTTTGTATGTGATGGGGAGTAGTTTTATTTTCCATTTTACTACTTTTCAATTTGCAGTTTTTGTAGCCTGCTTGAAGTCTGCATCCCTGTTTGACTTTTCAGTCACCATATCTCTTGGATGCTTGCAATAAATAAATAATGAAGCCTATGAAAGATATTTTGCAGTTTTAAATGCTCTTGACCATTTACAGTGGTTGTGATTGCATATCCAACTGAACAAATGGGATTGCCACTTCATTCTTAGGAAACTGAATAACTAGATAGAAAGTAGTGTTTAGGTGTAGAAAACAACCTTAGAAAAAATACTATGCTTACACACGGAAGAACAGAAATTGGTATATTAAGAGACATTCACTTAAGCATCATGGTCCAGTACATATTTTTAATATATCAGCAACTGATAACAAACAGTCAACACGATTTCATATTGCTTTTTTCCTATGGTTTCCTACTGTTTCCCACTGACTTTTTTTTGCTCACATTCCCAAAGCTTGGGGTATTTCAGCAGTCTCATGTTCATGAGTATCTCAGAGCCTTGGATTTCTTAATTCATCGAGGCTTGAACTTGAGCTTTGAGTTGACCTTTGGGACTAATGCTATAACTGTATTAATAAATGATGTCAGCTAGGACAAATTGGCCTGTGCTTGCACACAAATTTTCTTGGCTTCCCAACTCTGAGTTGCTGTGTGCAAACTACCTCTTGGGAGCAGTGTAGGTAGGATCCCTGGTAGGATCTGAAACATCTTGTTTTTTCCAGCCCCCTTCAGGCTAGTGAAATAACCATATTCTATAATACAGACTGAAAACACTGCTATAGAAAGGACAGTTAATTGGTTTTCCTGAATGCTTCCTTAGGCACTTGGAAACTAAACAGGATTGTAGCTGGCCTCAGGGTTTGGCTATTCAGCTACCAAAAGCGAGAAGACAATGATTTCTTTGTGTTTAAAAGGAAAGCACAACGAGCTTCTGATTAGCAAGTCAGATCCAGATCCTGTATTTTGTAATTTGGTTACTGTGGTTTATTACAGATGCCACATCCCTGGGAGTCCTCAAGACTAGGTTGGATGGGACTCTGAGCAAGCTGATTTAGTGGAAGATGTCTCTGCTTGTGGCGGGTGGGGGTGGTAGAACTGTGTATGATCCTTCTAGCCTAAACTGTTCCATCATTCTGTGATAGCAGAAACGGACTGAATTGTTGGCTTCAAAACAGCAGTGGGGACAGTAGAGAGTTTAAAATTCATGATGAGGATATGTGGTTGAAAATTATGATGATGCTACTAATAAAGGAAATTCCTGTAATGCTATTAATGTGTGCTGGACTGCTGGATACCAGATACTGCCTACTCAAATGCAGAGATGGCACGCATCTAAGTTATGTTCTATCTCCACATTGGGCTTGACATATCTTTCTCTGTCAGTTTGATATCCTAGGAAATTTGGCAGGCAGAAATGGAGCTTCATTGTTGCCTGGCCAAATCTATGATCTGAATGATAGGGGAGCTGAACTTCGAAATTTACTGCAAAGTATTCTTGCGCCATGGTATAGGAGTGCGATCCTAGTGCTATGATGGCTGCAAATCTTAGGCAGCAGGTGGGGAAAAATGATAGAGATGACACATTTAAAACAAGTAGCAATGGAAAAAAGGTGTGGAGCAGTTTAGAGAATGGGAAAAATTACATCATAATGGAAAAAATAACTGGAGAGAAAACTAGAGATTAGAAAACTTCTGTCCTGGAAGGGAAAGGGCTGACATAGTAAACTGGTTTGGCAAATCATCATGAGACATTAGTACAAGATTGTCCGTTTCCTTCTGGAGATGACATCCATCAGTACTGTCTTCTGTTATGTGCAAATGTATGCATCTGGACTGAATCTTGTGATGGAAGTTGTTGTAGAATGTTAGTGTCTACTTGAGTAGGAGTGAAATTCTGGTATCGTGGGCTTATTTATCCTTTGTTTTAGATTGCAGATTCAATTGTCACAAACGCTGTGCATCTAAAGTACCTAAAGACTGTCTTGGAGAGGTGGTTTTCAATGGAGGTAAGATGAGAAACATGCTTTAAATACTGGGGGGTCTTTGGAGGCTTAAAAAGATTAATCAGCTTTAGATGCTCTCATCTTTGAATATGTTACATGTTTTTATTTTACCTTTGCAGTTCTTTCACTAGAGATTGCTGAGAATTAAAAGATTTCACTGTGAAATTTATTTTGGTGACTTCAATTTTACTTCATCAGTTTTGACCAGTGTAGCTTGGTACAAGAGAGACATGAACGTACTGGAGAGACTCCAGCTAAGGGCTGTGAATTTGTTGAGAGAGGAGCATCTCTATGAGAAAGCTGGGATTGCTTGAGCAGAGCCATCTGAAACAGGCTGCCTAAGACCATGTCCAGGTGGCTTTTGAATATCTCCAGGGCAAGAGACTGCACAACATCTCTGGGCAACCTGTGCCAGTGCTCAGTCACTCTCACAGTTAAAGTGTTCTCTGCTTTGAGGCTCTGCCTGATTGTGTTCCATTTTGTGCCCATTGTTTCTAGTCGTGTCACTGGCTACCACTGAAAAGAGCCTGGCTCTGATGTCTTTGCACCCTCCCTTCATTGATTCCTATACACTGATGAGATCCCTCTGAGCCTTCTCTTTGCCGGGTTGAACAACCTCAGTTCTCTCAGCCTTTCCTCACAGGAGAAATGCTCCAGTCCCTTTGTCATTTCAGTGGTGCTTTGCTGAAAAGGAGATGATTTTTGCCCTCTACTCAGCCCTGTTGATGCTACACCTGAAGTAGTGTCTGCAACTGGGCTCCCCAGCACAAGAGAGATATGAATGTACTGGAGAGAGTCCAGCAAACCGGAAGATAATTTTTTGTCCTTGACATTTATATTTTAGAAGGAATAATATTGATGTAATGATCACTTGTGGAGTAGAATTACTTAGTGAGATGCATATTTAGACCTTGAGATTTTCACTATGATTCTCTCAGTATGAGTGTTGTTTTGGCTTGGTCTCCTTTGGTATTTAGCAAAAACACATTGATAATGTTCATTAGCATGCTCTGAATCATTTAGCAATATCTTGAGGGATTTTTATATTCTGATTGCACTATGATGTTTACTTGCATAAATGTGAACTGGAGAACGATTTTTTGCCTTTTTTAGAGCACAATTTAAAAAAAATAATAATATTTGCATCGTATGTTTTTCCCAGAACCTGCTAGCCCAGGCCAGGATTTGGACCTGCCAATGGAGGTTGACAGCAGTGAAATGAATAGCGATGGTAGTCGGGGTCTGGATGATACTGAGGAGTCTTCAACTCCGGAGGACAAAATCTTTTTTATGGATCCATCTGACCTTGATACAGACAAAGATGAAGAAGCTGTCAAAACCATCAGGTAAGTCATAATGTGAATTTTTGTGCTCTGGGTATACCTTCCTCAATATTCTGAATGAAAATTTTGAGCAAAGCATTTCTGAGTAGCCCATCTTTAAGTTGTGGGTTTTTTTTTCACTTTAAAATGCTTTGTAAAGCAAATCTAAAGCATAAGTAAATCAAAATAGTATGTTCTCTTCTAATTGGGAGGATGCTGTGCTATGAATGTTATTAAATAAATGAAATTATCAAACCAAGGTTAAAGGTATAACTTAAGGCAAAGATATGAGAAAGATCTTTGTGACTTCGGCCTAGTTTAATTACTAGTGTACAAGTGTTGATCTAAAAATTATTACTTTAGAGACATTTTAATACTTATATTTTAGTTTATTCTAGGTAGCAGATAGAGAATCACATGCTAGTTAAAGCAGAAGTCTTTTATCAGATAACTCTTCCATAGACTCATAGAATGGTTTTAGTTGGAAGGGACGTTTAAACATCATGTA
The DNA here is from genome assembly GCF_002078875.1 of Numida meleagris. Lineage (NCBI taxonomy): Eukaryota > Metazoa > Chordata > Aves > Galliformes > Numididae > Numida > Numida meleagris. The sequence goes on along the minus strand of NC_034411.1, from coordinate 33,640,685 downwards.
GTCCCTACCCCTTGCTGTGGGTTGAGACATCTTTCACTAATCAGGTTGCTCAGAGCCCTGTCCAACCTGGCTTTGAACACTTCCAGTGATAGTTCCTTTAATCAAGTTTAGCCTTTTTAATTTTTATATTATCATAGAATCATAGAACCAGCCAGGTTGGAAGGGACCCCGAAGGATCATCAGGTCCAACGTTTTGTGGGAAAAGGGCGCCTAGATGTGAATATCTCCAATCGCATCTTGAAAGTCTCTACCATGTCCCTGGGGAAGTTCTTATTCTGAATAGTGTTATCCTGATTTTCTTAGTGTCGTTCTTAAAAATAGAAGAGCAGTTGTAATAGGTCAAACAAAGGTAATTTTAGCCCAATGTCTCATAGCAAATATAGAAGGAGTACAAGAACAGGAAGAACATATAGTTCAGGAAGAGCAACTTTCAATGATTTATAGCTCGAGGACTTCCTGAGTTGGAAGTAGCATCTTTTTGTGTTCCACTTCTAGGTAGAATTTTTCCATTTATTTCTAATTGCATCTGAAGCAATTAGTTTTTGGCATGTGCAGCATCTTGTGTCAGCCACTTCTACAGTGTGACTGAGCTGGGTTAAAGCATCTTTATATTTTGATTTGAGATTTGCCTTCTGATCTCTTATGATTACAAATTTTTCTACTAGCACCACATGTAGGATCTCTGGTACTGAGTAGGTAATGTGGTGGCTCACTGCACACTGGACAGGACTAAAACCTGTATGTTTAACTAATGATTGTCAAAATGTTAGATTATCAAATCCTTGTCTGCAAGAAAGTTGATACAAATGATGTTGATTTAAATGTTCAGGTATAATTTGAATTAACACTCTTCTGTTTTCATAAATCGAAAATGTGCTTTATTAGTGTAATATTAGGAAATAAGCAAGTTGACTTAGGCAAGAGAAAATAGTAGCAATGCCGATGTGAATTACTTTTATGCTGGATTAAGACTAAAGCAGTAAATTGTTTTGAAAGGATGATTTATGTAGATGTCTCGTTCCAGTGTGTTTCCTTTGCCTTTGTGTAGTGTAATACAAATACTGCAGTACTTGCATTAAGAGAGCTAGTGGAAGCTCAAATTTCTTATCATCTATCAGTGAAATAAGTTGTATGAGAAGAGAAAGTGCCTGTTCTTGAAAATTGTGGGCTAAATGTATAGTACCATTATCATTGTAGTACTCATGTATTTTAGCTTAAATATTAACTGTTTTATCTTTTTTAGTCCCTCAACAAGCAATAACATTCCTCTCATGAGGGTTGTACAGTCCATCAAGCATACGAAGAGGAAGAGCAGTACGATGGTGAAGGAAGGATGGATGGTCCACTATACAAGTAGAGACAATCTGGTCAGTGACTTTCGTTTCTTCCTACATTAACTTATTTCTCTAAACCATTGTATTTTATTTTTCTTATCTAGATATTCAATATGATTTTCAATATCATCTGAAACAACTTACAATAATGTTCGTTATGAAGAAGTATAATGAGTGGAGCAATCTTTCAGGTGGTGATCCAACAGCACTTTTCAATTTAGAAAAAGAAGCATCTCTAAGCAGTCTCAAATGAATAGCATGTTCAAGATTTCAGCTCTCCCAAGATAAACACTGGCCTTATCTTCTTTCCATTTAGAGGTTTTATTCAACCCCCTGAAAAGATTAATTCTGTTATAAAGTGATGAATAGTGAAACAATTAATGCTATTCTAATGATAAAGATATTTAGTAAATTTGGTGTGTAGATATGGAAGCCCATTATTCCTCTAGCAATTAGTTTTATCTAAAAGTAAACATTATAGAACACTATTCCCCCTTCCAAAACCACTATTTCTCTTCATGTTAGTGGAATAAAGATTTATGGCTTAGCTGTATTAACTTGGGTTTGCAAGCATCTTCCACAAAGACAGCATTGTTTGTTTGTTTGCAGTGGTACTGGTAATGATCTCTTAATTAATTGAGCCTTCTAAGGCAAGTTCCTTGTGTGCTTTTTTTTTTGTCTTATGGAGGAAGATAAGAATAACTGGATTCCTTAGAGTTACCTAATGCGAGAGAGTGAATCCACTTTTCTTGATAGATGAAAGAAGAACATGAAATTGAGAAGTTCCCAGAGCTCACGTAGCCCAGTTTGTCACATAGAGACTGTTCATGAAAGGCGGCATAAATATTTCTGCATTCTTTGTCAGTATGCTGGGGTCTGTAAGAAGAGGGACTTCAGGAATTTAGTTTATTTCAGTTGTGTTGAAATCATCGTCAGCTCAGGGTACTTCAGTATTTTCACTTTCTGTATTTGTCAGCTAATCACAAATGGTCCTTAAAGTAAAGTTCGGTATTAACTAGTTGTATTTATCACAAATCTAAGTAAATATCTAACATATTTCAGATGTGATTTCAGTCTAGGCTCCTTAATAGGGATGATTATCATCTGCTTGCTATGAAAAAAATCGAGCTGCATAATAGTTAGAAGATGAATAGTTCTAAGCAGTGCTCAGGGCAGACCTGGTGTTTGACTCTACTTTCATCTTTCAGCACAACCAGTATATTTTTTCCGTGGATTTTTTTTTTTTTTAAAGGTGGTGCAGATAAAGCTTTCTGTTCCAAAGCAAGATAACTTCAGCTGAGCAAGATTTCAGAGAGCTTCCTAGTGGAAGGAAGCTTCTGTATTAGACATTTCAGCATCAGCTATATCCCTTGTCCAGTCTCTGTCAGCAATGTCAAACTGTTTCTTGTTCCCATAACAACTTCAGCTTTCCAACAGTTCCAAAGAGGTTCATTTTAATAGCAATATCAATATACTTCCTGCTGAGCCTGGGTAACAAGGTATTTCACTCATTATAAGGAGAAATTTTTGTCATCATCTATATTCTTGTTTTCCTCACTCTGAGCCCTTCCTTTCTCAGTATGGAGTATAAGCGTATTTTGGGTTCCTGAGTTTACCTATCCACTAGTTCCTTATACACTCTAAGCCTTCCTTGATTTATGATTTTTTTTTAAGCATATATGTTAAAAGGGTGAGTTCACCCTTATGCCTTCACCCAATTTCCATTCAGTGCTGGCTTGAACTTTCATTTAGTTAAATCTACTCATGTCCTGGCTTTCTTTGCCTAACTCCTACAGGTGGTCTTAGCTTCCCCATGACTGAAGTGATTTAAGCTCTGCATTAGATATAATAAGGGTATTATTTTTCTAAGCATTGTCATTCTAGAACAGAGCTAAGGGTCTTTGATTTTTCTTGGGAGAAAAAAGTTTCTGATGACATGAGCATGGTGCAAGCAAGTCAGTTAGATCCATGTAACCGTATGGCTTTCAAGTCCATGTAGCTTTCAAATAATTCTCTATTTGAGGAATGTTCCTGTGCTTAAGATTATCAGGCAGTTATGTACAAGAACTTATATGCATATTATTCTCTGATGGAAAACACGTTTTTCATTGTTGGAGACTTCTCAAAAATGGTTACATAGCCTGTCTTGATTTTTTTCTTAATTTTTCATATTTTCCCGAAGATAGGTTGCCCATTTGACTCTTGTAATCTGCCTATCTTTTTTTGCCCCTGTGCACTTGGACCACCTAGAATAGCAGACTTGCAGGGGTTGGAGGGGACTTCTAGAGATCATCGAGTCCAACCTCCAAAATTTTCTGTTTACTAAAGAATGAAGGACTTGAAACCCATGACATGTTGGTGTGAGGGCACAGAAGGAGAAATTGTGGCTCCCACAGCTGTTACTAAGTGAAATAATTCAGATTTTGTGAGCATGTGCAGCATGATTGAAACTTGTGTAGGTAGTTGTTTCCTGTAGGAGATAACTGTTATCACCACTGTTGCTGTAGGTGAATGATATTTTTTCTGGTTTGTGCAAATACTTCTATAAGCCTATTCTTGGGTTAGAAAAAGCAAGCAAATAATTGTATTCCCAAAATGTGTTTTTAATGTATCCAGTCTAAGATGGAACCGTAGATTAACATCATTTGATTCTTAGTTATTTAAATAATTTCTCATTTAAATAATTGGATAACATAAGTCTTCCTAATAATTTATTATTGTACTGTGCATTTTGTAGAGGAAAAGACATTACTGGAGACTGGACAGCAAATGCCTCACACTGTTTCAAAATGAATCTGGAACAAAATATTACAAGGTAATTAATGATGAGTAATAATTGTGTTGCATTTGATTTACTTAATGGGTTTTATATGCATGAAATAACTGCTTGTGAGTAGTATAATAAGCATTATGTAATTTCCCCATCTTTTTAAGTAAAAACTGTGACAAGTTAGATTTTGGGCAAAGCTTATAAGTGAGAAAGATCAAACCTATTATTCAGAAGTTTCTTGCAGCTCCCATTTTAATCTCCTTGAGTATGTCTTTCCTTGTGCTTTACATGTACTGTTCTCTTAAACTGGCTCACATGTTAAGCTTTTTTACCTTTACTAGAAAATGTGTTTGGCTGCCAGTCTAGATACAGGCTAGGATTTTTGCTCTCTGTAAGTAGTGACTGAAAGTTGCATGATTATTTATTTCCTTGTTCCCAACTGTACGACTGAAAGTAGTGAGCAAGAATTAGAGGAAAATATACCGTGCAGCCTGGCATTATATGAATGAAGCTTGGCAATTAGTATGTTATATTGCTTGTATAGTAATGTGTTCAGTGGTAGAATATTCTGAAAATGTCTTCAAATGTATAAACAGGATTTTTCCCTTTCTTGTCTTTCACCTTTAGGTGGGGGTCCAAATCTTGCAATTTCTTCCTCTATAACATCTCTAAGATCAAGCCTTTTCTCTGTACACCCAGCTAAACTTGCCCAGATCCTTTTCATCCCTATCTTGACCAATGCAGTTTCTTCTTCTCAGACCTCCCTGATACTTGTGTATTGCCCTGTGCATTCAAAACACAGCTGGTAAAATATGTTCCTTGCTTGTTGTTCCATCCTGTCACTGCTTTTAGTCCTTTGACTTGCCCCTTTGCCCCTCATTTTTTTCTGCTTAAATCTCGGGTTATTCGTCTTTGCTATTAGAAACATTCACAGTTGTTACCTCTACATTTATTTGCTCTTCATCTTAATCAACTGCAGCCTCTTAACCCTATAATGCCAGCCCAGTGTTCACCTGCTTGTTCTCTACTCTTGCAAGTGATGTGCACCTGTAAGCCCTTCCGTATACGTGGAATGCCCTCCTCCAACTAGCTTGAATTTAGTCTTTCCTTCCTTCAGATCTGTTCCCTAATACCACTTTGTAACATGTTCTTTAACTGACAGCGTAGAGAAATAGATAGAAAATGTTTATATCTATATGAAAAATAATCTGTACCAAAATTGATTCAGAAATGTGAAGCAGTACTTTTTGGCTGGCTTATATAACCACATAGTCTTCCTAACGTTGTTTCGCTCTTTTTCCCTATCGTCTTCTTCTCTAGCTAAGCTGTATAATTTATGGGTACAGTGGGAAATGGTCATTCTGTAGTTGTGTGTCACGTGTATGCTGGATGATGGGCTGATTCATGCCAAATATGAAAGCAGTTTGTGTAGAGAATAGTGGTTGTATAGAGGGAACTGTGGTGGGGCTCTCTAGGCATGTATAGAGGAGTTCAGAAAGCTGTGGGTGGGTAATGGTTTGTCTACGTTTTGACAGTAGTTATGAAGCTTGGTGTTTTGGTATTTTGATGTATTTGATTTCTCTGCAAACGCTTTAAGTTCTGAACGGTAGTATATTGAAGTATTATATGTATTTTCATTTTTTAATCTTTAATATTTTTCTTCAGGAGATTCCACTTTCAGAAATTCTCCAGGTGACTCAGCCTCGAGATTTTTCAAACATGGTGCAGGGCAGCAATCCATACTGTTTTGAGATCATCACTGACACGATGGTGTACTTTGTTGGCGAAAACAATGGCAGCAGTCACCACAGTCCTGTTCTTGCTGCCTCCGGAGTTGGACTTGACGTAGCTCAGGGCTGGGAGAAAGCCATTCGTCAGGCCTTGATGCCAGTCACACCTCAAGCTAGCGTTTGCACTGCTGCAGGACAAGGAAAAGATCACAGTAAGCAGGCAGACAAGGCACTGTTACTCATATTCTGAAGCTGTAAATGATAGAGATTCCATTTCAGAAAAGTTCATAAGAAGTATATTTGTCTATTTTCTGCTGAATTGGGTCTGTAATCTTCAACAAGTTTCTAAGAAGTGGCACTCAAGTTTATGGAGGGTGTATGAGCAAACCTCTTAGTCTGTTGTAGCAGCAAGTAGTAGTAAAGAATCAGATTTCCCACATTAATTCATACTACAGAACTTTTATAATATGAGCATTAAGATTCACGCATAGTTGCTGAACATAAAAGGGGACCATAGTTTAGGTATTTCTAATAAACTTTTATAAACATCTCATTCCATCAGGTTATTTATGTGTGTATGAAAAATTGGATGCTTTTTGAGATTATCATTCATATTAAAAAAAAAAAAAGAAGAGAGATCTGTAGCTGAGGAGAAAGAAGGAAGTTAGTGATGAAATGTAAATGCTGCTAGTGATGGAAAGAACATTTGCTGAGCTCTGGGTACTAATAAAAAATACATTTTCTTCCTTTTGTGCCCTTTCTACCCTTCTTTCTCTAGCGTAGAATCATATTCATTATCAAGACTCCATGGAGCACATTGTGCTCTTCAGATATCTCCTTGTCCTTTGCAACAACATTCATGCACATTCTGTACTGACATTTATGCTTTCATTCTTTAGTTTCCTTTCATCTTCCAGCTACTCTTTAATCTTCTTTTAGGGTTTGTTTTTTTTTTCCCCTGTAGGAGATCCTGTGATTAGTTTCTCTGTCTCTGGTATCTCGTTATTCTGCATCGGCAACAGTCGAGAGCATGTAAATGCTGATCTTAGATAAAGACACTTTCTGAAAATGCAATCGTGATCTGAAATGGTAAACTATAAAATGCGAGTACTCGTATTTCTAATTAATTATAGTGAAGAAACATAGCTGTAAGAAGGTAGCTTGTAACAGGCCTTTTACTTATGTAAAATGCCACTTCTGATATGCAAATATGAATTCCAAACACCTATATACCGAAGCACTCTCTGTTATTTAAAACAGAAGGTCTACTGTTCATGAGAGACATATGAACTCAGTTACTTCTTCCCAAACCTTTTTTTTACCTGATTTTTTTTTTAATGAAAAATTGACAGTAGTAGGGAATAGAACTATGGGCTAGTCACAGAGAAGTATTTTAGCATGTTTAGGATTGTAGGAGTGTAAGAAACTACCATGAATTTTAGAGTGGCATTTCCGCATTCGTAGACAGTGCAGACAGTTGTTCTCTTAACTCTAATACAAACTGTGTGTTCTTACCTCTTTCTGCCCATTGAGCCATCAAGTGGGTCCCAAGAACCATTAAGAAAATTGTACTTATATTAAAAAAAAAAATAAATTAAAAAATGTCCATATCCTCAGATATGTTCTCTTAAATGAGAAGACCAAGAATGCTTGAAATACTTACAGCAGCTGGGAATGTATAGTGTCAGAATGTACACAAGGCCCCAACTAGTCGGTTTATGCCATGTTTTAGCCAGCAAGTCATTAGTAATGAGGATACTCTGGCTCACAGGAAAAAATCCTTTTGGATGCTTTGCCTGGTGTTTGGGATGGGATGTTTCTCTGTAGGATGTTTCTGAGCTGAAATGGGAAAAAGGAGATTAAAAGTAAAGTAAAAGTAACCAATTAGGAAAGCTATTACCTGGTATTAATTAGATGTCCAATTCTGGCATTTGGAGTAACTCGATCCCTACCTGAAGTGGGGAAGCAGATACTTTGTGTTCTGTAGCCACCTGTGGAGAAGAGTTCATTGTGTTCTCTTAAACAGTTTCAAAAACTGTATCTTCACTTTTTTTCTAGTTAAACTGTAGCGAGGTTGAAACAAGTTGTCCTTAGAAACTTTTTTGTATGCCTGCTTTTGTTTTCCGTGTGTTCTGTATTACTCCAATACAGACTTGACTAACTTAAAGTGAAGGCAACAATCAGTAGACATATGCATAGCTGTAGTTCCAATTAGTATTTGAGATGCAGATTCAGAGTCCCTTGAGAACTAATATTATTTCCTATCTTAAGTCTATACAATCCTTCTTTGAGATAAGACACAGGTGACAAAAAATCAGGTATGTGTTCACAGAATCGCAGGGGTTGGAAAGGACCTCAAGAGATTGAGTCAAACCCTACTGCTAAAGCAAGTACCCTACAATAGGTCCCACAGGTAGGCGTCTGGATGGGTCTTGAATATCTCCATAAAAGAAAATTCCACAGCCTATCTGGGCAACCTGCTTCAGTGCTCTGTCACCCTTACCATAAAGAAGTTCTTCTGCATGTTAGTATGGAAATTCCTATGTTCAAGTTTTAGGCAATTGCTCCTTGTCCTATCGCTATGCACCACTGAGAAGAGCTTGGCCTAATCCATTTGCCACCCACTTCCCTTCAGATATTTATAAACACTGATCAGATCCCCTCTCAGTCTTCTTTTCCCCTGGCTGAACAGACCCAGGTTACTCAGCCTGTCAGGGCCTCAGCATCAGGAGATGCTCCAGGCCCTGAATCATCTATGTGGCCCTCTGCTGGACTCCTTTTAGGAGATCCCTGTCTTCTTGAACTGGGGAGCCCAGAACTGGACACAGTAGTCTAAATGTGGCCTCATGAGGGCAGAGCAGATCGGGAGGATCACCTCCCTTGACATGCTGACCATGCTCTTTTTAATGCGCCCCAGGATGCCACTGGCCTTCTTGGCCACAAGGGCACACTGCTGGCTCGCGGCCATCCTGCTGTCCATGAGGATACCCAGGTCCTTCTCTGCAGAGCTCCTCTCCAGCAGGTCATCCCCCAACCTGTACTGGTATATGTGGTTATTCCTCCCCAGGTGCAAGACTCCGCACTTGCTCCTGTTAAACCTCGTCAAATTCCTCCCTGCCTAGCTCTCCAGTCTGTGCAGGTCTTGTTGAATGGTAGCACAGCCTTCCAGCGTGTCAGCCACTCCTCCCAGCTTTGTATCATCGGTAAACTTGCTGAAGCACAAAGCTCTTCTGAGAGTGATAAAGGTTCTTTTCAAAATCTGTAGTATGCAGTATGTTCTGCATTCACTTTATAAGTGAAATTGGTTTTTTTCTTCTTTTTTTAAAATTAACATAAGAAATAGTAGGTATATTTATGTGAGGTGCCTGACCTCCATCTTGAAGTCAAAGGGAAAAGGTGCTTTCAGCTTTCACGTATCTTTTCTTGCCTCCTTATCTTAATGTTATTTCTGTAATGAAAACCTCATGTCATCACCTGTTGCAGTTTGAAAAGAAATTGTGCATCTTTTTCTGGTGCTTTTACTTGAAAATTATGCTTCCTAGCTATGCTGTTATATTCCAAAGACTGGAAATTCTTCTGTAGTGTATCCAAGAAACACTTTGAAAACCTTTGTTTATATTATGGATTTTTTTTTCTAACTACCAGGTCTTGTTACCTGTTTTGTTTGATTTCCTTTTCTTATACATTAATTCTGTATATCTTGATGCTACAGAAAATCTGTAGTCACACATATTTGACTGTACAGGATCCACCTAATCCTCTTACCTGTATTTTTCTCTATTACTACTAGAAATTCTTAGTAGTTTAATGAACTCTGATACAATTGCCACGTTACTATTGCTTTTGGTTCTCCAGCTCTGTTGTCTACACTCTCATAGTGTTCTATCATTTTTGTAATCAGTGATATGACAAAAATGGACAAATAATCCCAGCAAAATTTCCAGGGTTGTTCATCTAATGGGTCTGTGAAATGTGAGTTCCAGGTTATGATGTTTTTGCAAAACATCCATAAAAATCATTGACTGGGTTAAAAGTCAATAAAGGCCTTTTCTTTCCTTTTTGCTATCAAAAGCCTAACTTTTCTATTTTCTTATTCTGTTGTATCTTCTTTATTGCAGAAGATTTATCTCTGAGCATCTCTGTTTCCAATTGCCAAGTCCAGGAGAATGTGGTGAGTTGTGTGCATTGTAATAAAAAATAGTGTTTATTAGTCTGAGTAATTTTGAAGTAATTGGTAGTAACAGTATATGACAGAGAAAGCAACGCTCTGGTATTGCAGCTAGAGAAGACCATAGTATGTACCTAACAGGAGGTAATCTACTTACTTGATGCAACTGTTAGTTAGTATTAATGTATGTCTCTCTATACAATGTGGTTAAGTGGAACCCCTTCAGGAAAAGCTGCTTCTTCCCTTCCCTTGAGGGTAATGATATTACCCTTTACATATTTTAACATAAAGTTTAAATACAGCTTAGCCAGTGCTAATTAATATGCTTACGAACATTTTGAGTATGCCTGATGCTTGTGATTTCTTCTCTTCATGCATTAGGATATCAGCTCTGTGTACCAAATATTTGCAGATGAAGTGCTGGGTTCTGGTCAGTTTGGTATCGTATATGGAGGTAAATAAATTCCATTATGCTTTTAACTAAGATGGAATGTAACTAAACTTGTTATAATTGGCCTTTTCATATTTGCTTGCCTGTATCAAGAATATCTTAGTGGAATTTTATCTTGTTAAAAGTTTTGTTTGGATAACTGTGGCTTAGCTTCTTTGCATTTTAATTATAGTATTTCTTACAAATTTTTTTCCTTTTTTTTTTTTTGCATATTGAATTTTGCATTGCTTCAGAATCACTTCATAATATGCATTGTATTTTGATTACAATTAAAGACAAAGCAGTCACAAGTCTCAGTTTGGCCTTGATGATTTTTATTTAAATTGCAAATTCTAACACTGTTGTCTGTATTATACAGTGTAAGAAGTTACGTATTTAAAGAGGCTGTGCAGTATACGCGTGATTTTTATGGATATCTGAGAGAAGTAGCTGAAAACAATTAGAACAGTGCATGTTTTAGTTTGTGCTTTAACAGTATCTTATGCAGATTATTTCACTACCAATTTTCGTCAGCAGGATAAAATAAACAGAGGAATTATTTACCGAAGTCTCAGCTTTAGTCTTCAAAAGTAGTTTTATCGCTTCTTTATTTAAAAGCTTCCATTGCAACTTATAACTTATTTGTAGTATTTAATCACAAAAAGAAGAACTATTGGGAATACATCATGAGCTCTGGTGCCCTATTATTTTTTTAATTTATTTCTTATAAATCCCATATAACATATCTCAAATGTTGAGAAAGCCATGGACTGTAGATCTGGAAAGGAAGAAAAAAAGGGTAACTTATGATTTAAAAGTGGGAAACTTTCTGCTTCTGTCATATTGTCTCTCTAGTCCAGAAATACTGTGGCTATCATTCTTCTGTCTGCCAGTATTGTAGCTAAATACTTTATTACTTCAGCACTGTCCGATGGAAACTTGGTTTGATAATCTGCTTTATATCGATGACGCATGAGAGGATCCCTTGTCCCTACCCCCTGATTTCTTAAAGCGTATTGTAAATTCAGTTACACTTCCTTTCTTATGAACAGAATGTACATAAATACAGGCAGTAGTTACATGTTCTGATTTTACTTCTAAATATACTCCCCTAACCTGCATTTTAGATAAACCTCAGGTGGATATATTTTGTGCTTCAGTGGAATTGCTTACATAATAAATGCTTATTAAAGGCTTTTATCATATTCAGTCTTCTCACTTAATGATGTCTTAAAGCATGTAAGACATGCGTACTTAATTTCTAAAGATGATGAGCTGGATGTGCAAGGAACTAATGTAATTTTCTTCTGTTGGCTGTGCTCGCTGTCTAATTGCTGCTGGTGTCTGGGGAGACAGGATCTGGCGGTTTTGAATGATCTTCTCCCCACCTTTACAGACTTACTGAAATAATAAAATCTACCTGTTAAAGAAATACAAAGGTATAATTAAGTTGCTTCATCTATTATTGCCTTTTTTCCCCCCTCTTCTGGACAAACGTTAGACTTTTGCAAATAGTAAGTCAAAAAGTTTATAGGATATTGATATCTAACTGGTGTTTCTGTCTGTGAGAATAGTTTCCCCCTGCATTTTCTATTTTGGTTCATTTTTAATGGTCTGAAAACTGAGGACATGTATGGGGAAAAAACAATTCTTGATAGTTTTTTACTGATGTCAAACTTCCCCTGAAACCTGGGGTAGTTTTACATCAGAGAAGGAATTTCAGGCTGCCTTTCTGTTAATCTTTCTTTGTGTACTTTAGCTTCTGTAGCTAAGTGTGTTGTTAGTTTGGTGGTTTTATGTTCTTCTGCAACCTTGTGTTTGTTTCTCAGTTTTCTGATGGTATATCTTGCCTAACAATTGCTGATTTGCCACAGAAAAAAATGGCAAAACCCCACACATTTATTTTGAGACTTGTGGCTTTATGCTTTTGCCTTTGTGTAGTTTGTTTTCCTTAGGACTAATGTAATTAAAAAAAAAAAAAATTGTTTTCCAATTGTTAGTTCTATTTGGTAACCTTGTTTAACTCTTTTGGACCTTGAGTGATTCCACTGTCTTACTTTCTCCAGTGGACATAAGCCTGATTTTGAGCCTTTATTCATGAGGATCTTTAAGGCAAGCACTTTGGTTGCTCCATGCAGCCTTTGGAAGCAGTTTCTCTGCCTTGCCTATGCCCTGGCCAGCAGCACTGACTGCAGAGCAGCAGGTGAGGCTGTCAGGGTCAGTGGTGAGCTGTAGCTGGGCTCTCCATAGCCCTGTCTGTAGCTGTTTTAGTAGGTAGAATCCTCTGTGTTCCTTTGTGCTGTAGCTGTGTGCATCATCCCTCCTTCTAAAATAGCTTCCAGGCCTTATATTGAGCAGATAATTACTTTCTTTTTCTTTGGCATGGACTCACTTTATCTGTATTAGTTTAATATTAAATGTTCTAAATTATCCAGGTCTTTCAGTGTGTCCTCCCATTAACCTCTCTGATTTGAATGTGAGAGAAAACAGTTTTAGAAGTTATGGGAAACCTGGGTGCGTGTTTGCAGTTACCCTCTTAGCCCTTGAAATGTCCTGTGTATGCAGGATGCTTCTCACTTAGCTGGTGCAGGCTGCAGTAAGGAGTAGCACAGGCATCATCAGCACTTTTTTTTTTAATTAGAAGCTTCCAGAGCTTTTTGATGGCAACCAGTTGCCTCACGGGTGTTAGCTTTTTATGGCACGTAGTTACCCCCAGTTCTGCAGACTATTAGATACAACTTCCTGAGCACATGGAGTATGTAAAAGTATCTGCTGAAACCACTGGAGAAGACTTTGAAGATCTTCCTTCATGTTTGTCTTGAATGTTGTTTTGTTTGTTTCTCTCTTGTTGTGTTTTTTGTATGTTTTTTACACAAGAAGAGATGCAGGATTCTGGAGTAGGTAACACTTGCTAATGGAGTCCTTTGCACAAGGCAAAACTCCACCTAATACTTCTAACATAGAATCATCTGTGTTGGAAGGGACCTTTAGCACCCATCTGGTCCAACTCCCCTGCAATGAACAGGAACATCTACAGCTACATCAGGCTGCCCAGAGCCTGCTCCAGTCTGATCTTGAATATCTCCGAGGACGGGGCATCCACCACCTCTGGGCAACTTGTGCCAGTGCACCACTCTTACTGTAAAAAAAACTTCTTCCTTATGTCCAGCCTAAATCTCACTTTTAGGTTGAAACCATTTCCCCTTTTTCTTTCACAACAGACCCTAAAAACAGTCTGTCCCCTTCCTATAGCCCCCCTTTAGGTACTGAAATGCTGCTATCAGGTCACCTCAGAGCCTTCTCTTCTCCAGGCTGAACAGCCCCAGCTCTCTCAGTCAGTCCTCATAGGAGAGGTGTTCCATCCCTTGGATTATATCTGTGGCCCTCCTCTGGATGCACTCCAACAGGTCCACATCTCTCCTGTACTGAGGACTCCACATCTGGATGTAGTACTCCAGATGAGGTCTCACTAGCACAGAGTAGAAGAGGAAGATCACCTCCCTTGTCCTGTTGGCCACGCTTCTTTTGATACAGCCCAGGATACGGTTGGCTTCTGGGCTGCGAGGGCACATTGCTGGCTCATGTCCAGCTTCCCATTCACCAGTCCTTTTCGGCAGGGTTCACGTCAACATACGTATCTAAGAGCAGTGTTGCATATTGTTTAAACTTATCTAGAACTCTCCTACTGACGTTGGTCACCTCTGGTTACTCATATACCAGCTGCAGTTTTAAGTACAAATAGAACGATATTGCAGATTTGTATAGAAGATAACTGTTTCTCGAAAAAGGGATTTCTACTGTAGTTTTCTGTAGCTATGAATTACTTGTGCCTCTTGATGTTTGATGTTGACTTTCTGTTCAGGAAAACATAGGAAGACTGGAAGAGACGTAGCTATCAAAGTCATTGACAAGATGAGGTTTCCAACTAAGCAGGAAAGTCAGCTTCGTAATGAAGTTGCCATTCTCCAGGTACAACGTTATTTTTGTATCATGTCTGAGTTTTCCTCAAATAAGCCATTGATATGATTTTGTAATGCCTGTAAGTGCTCTGAATTGATTTCTAAATCAGTGCACGTGATTTTTGAGTCTTTTTGTAGGAAGGAATCTTGTAAGTAAGGGAATTGCTGAGCATTTGATAGTGTTGATAACTTGAGGATGGTATCTGCTGCAGTAGACAGATGATGCACTGTGGACCTGTACTTTTGGTCCTTTGTCTCTCAGGCAGCAGGAAATTGTAGTATCTTAGGTAGTCTTTCATTACTGACTCCCCTGTGGAGGATGCCATGCGTGTTCTGTACACAAGCTACTGAGAATATCAACTGTAAAATTATTATGGATAATTTGTGCCAAACAAAAAAGTCTTAATAGTGATAGTTGGTGTGTTTCATGGATTATCATGTATGTTTCAAACTAATTTCTTGCCTCTGATGTGCTTGTTTTTCATTTCTAACTCTCTGCTTAACTGCTCTTTGATTTGTAGTACAATATTTCTGCATAATTCAGAATACTTCATGCTGTTTTATTATAGTGACATACTTCTACTTTATTTTAGAATTTGCACCACCCTGGGATTGTGAACCTGGAATGTATGTTTGAAACCCCGGAACGGGTCTTTGTTGTGATGGAAAAGCTGCATGGTGATATGCTAGAGATGATTCTTTCCAGTGAGAAAAGTCGACTTCCAGAACGAATAACTAAGTTCATGGTCACTCAGGTTGGCATTCGGTCTCTCTCCTTGGGAGGAAAGGCTAGATTTGTCTTTGATACTTATGTGAGAATGGAGTCTGGAGGAGGGTTTCCTATGTGTTATTATAAGAGACAGCAGAAGGAGTTGTGTATCTAATGGCAGTTGAATAAACATGGAAAGAATTTTGAATATTAACTTTTTCTTATCCTTCTTTCACAAGACTTAACATTATGGACATCCAGTGATGTACATCAAAACTGTAAGCATTCAAAAAAGTGGAGTTAAAAAAAGTCCAGGTTTTGGACAGGTTAAACATCAGCACAAAACCATTGGTTCCAGCGTACTGACTGGAAAGATAGCACTTGCACAGTATATAAGAATTAATTCTTCCAGACTACACTGATACAAATTATTGTACTGCTTAGTGTGTGGCATCTGATGCTTTGGATCTATTTAAATAGTTACAAAAATTTTCTTTTGTTTTTGTAGATACTTGTTGCTCTGAGGAATTTACACTTCAAGAATATTGTGCACTGTGATTTAAAACCAGAAAATGTACTACTAGCATCAGCAGAGCCATTCCCTCAAGTAAGTGAAGACTAAGAAATACTTATTTCCTCACTTTGTGGTTTTTTGGTTTTTTTTTTTTTCTTTTGGTCTCTGTTTTGGTGCATAAAATATTTAAACGACATCAGGAACAGTACCAAGTACCACCCTGGTTTTGCAAAGTAGTACGCTTTGGAGATCAGCCAGAGATTTCTCAGTTTAAAATACATTTCTTTTGCAGGTGAAGCTGTGTGATTTTGGCTTTGCACGTATCATTGGTGAAAAATCTTTCAGGCGCTCTGTGGTGGGGACACCTGCTTATCTTGCCCCTGAAGTGCTCAGGAGTAAAGGTTACAACCGCTCCCTAGACATGTGGTCAGTTGGAGTTATTGTCTATGTGAGCCTCAGTGGTACATTCCCATTTAACGAAGATGAGGATATAAATGATCAGATTCAAAATGCAGCATTTATGTATCCACCAAATCCTTGGAAGGAAATCTCTAGTGAAGGTAAAGAAATGAACTTTCTTTATTAGAACATCTTTATGTGTAGGTAATGCATTCAAATGCTTAAACCACATGGTTCACCGAGAGAGGAGCGCAAAAATCATTAATAGTTTGGGTTTTGTAGGCTATGCCAAAATGGCTAAGTGTGAGCTGGCATAGACATGGGAAAGGGGAAATGTTAAATACTATGACGTAGATCATTTTCAGAAAAGAAGGAGCCAAGAGATTTAGTGAGGAAAAATGAAACAACGACTTGATTGCATTCATAGAGAGTGGGCTACGTAACCCGAAACTCCTCAAAAATCCCAACAAAAAGTTAAATCTTGTCTGAGTATTTGCTGAACACTGATGTCTTAAAACATACTTTCTTTAAACTACGATACAATTACAGAAATGGTTCAAAGTTGAGTCTGGAATTTTGTTTTGTATATTAATAAGCAAAGCAAAACCAGAAGCTGTATGTCAGATCTGAACAATCTGGAAGTTGACAAGGTTGGTCTTCAGAGCTCTCTAATGCCGACTTTGTTAATCATATAAACATGATTATATGATTAACACACAGGTACGTGTGAAAAGACACATAGAAAATTACTCAAATAGTGGAAGTACCTACATCACGCTAGAACATAGGATTATGCTCAAGCTTTATTTGAACGCTTCTGAAAATTACTGAAATTTTAACAGGTAATATAATAAAGCTTCTATCATTTCTGTCAAAGGAAAAAAAAAGCAACAATAAAAACAAACTTGCCCATGCCTATTTTTTAGCCTCATTTAATATAAGCAAAGCTACATATAAAATTCAGGGGCTTGATTCACTTTAGAAGAGTTCAGCAGTATATGCACAATGTGAAAGATGTGATTAATATTTAAACAATATACTTTTTTTTTTCTGTTTCTCATTGTTAGCCATTGATTTAATAAACAATTTGCTTCAAGTCAAGATGAGGAAACGCTTCAGTGTTGACAAATCCCTTAGTCACCCGTGGTTACAGGTAAAATGATGTGCCTTCATCCCTATGCTTATAATGGACGAATAACAATTTTTGTATGAAATCCTTCAGAAGCTTAAGTAAAACTACTACCAGTAGTGCCTGTGAACAAACACCCACAGAGTATTTCTGGTTTTGGTTTAATATTTTATGTGCTTCGTTACTCTGCCCATTTCTTAATGGCTTCATTCCTCAGGGAAAATTGTTCCCCTCTCTCACCTTCCTCCTTATTCCCTGCCTGGTGCTAACCTGGAGTTCACTGTTCTGTCGCTTCTGAATACAGACATGGAGTCTCACTGAAAACAGCACAGCTGCATGATGTTCAGTGCTAAAGATGGTTCACAAACTAGG
Source organism: Numida meleagris (assembly GCF_002078875.1). Taxonomy (NCBI): domain Eukaryota; kingdom Metazoa; phylum Chordata; class Aves; order Galliformes; family Numididae; genus Numida; species Numida meleagris. The sequence continues at coordinate 33,623,171 of NC_034411.1, read as the reverse complement.
GTGTGCTGTAGATTGTAGCCATTTTAGAAGATAATTGTTTGAAATAGAATTTAATGAGTAACTAACTTAAAAGACATTATACAACTTAAAAGACGTTAAGGGGAAAATCCAATTAATTTTGAGCACAAACAGTACTGGAAATAGTTTCACTGTATGTATATATACATAAACATACTAGTACAATTAGTTTTATACTAAAACTCATCTATCTTCTAGCAGTTTTCATGATTTCTAATGCTACAGCCTTGGGAACTAGCCTGTTTAATTTTGAACTGTTCTGTTGGTTTTATCTTGTTGTTATTTATATTAAGAGACAAATTGCTGAATTTATCTTTGGCAATATAGGGCTGCTGTTTCTTTAACTGCTTCATTAACTCTTCTACTCCTTAGGATTATCAGACTTGGCTTGACCTCAGAGAATTTGAAACGCGCATTGGAGAGCGTTACATTACCCATGAGAGTGACGATGCACGCTGGAAGGAACATGCGTATGAACACAACCTTGAATACCCCCAGCATTTCATTATGGCTCCGAATCCAGATGACATGGAAGAGGACCCTTGATTTATTCATGTTGCTAAACTGCAGCAAAGACTGACGCACCAGACAGAAACTGAAGATAAGTTTTGGAACAGCTGTCGCTCTTTCTGAATGCTTTACACATAGCTCAGCGTATAGAGCCTCAGAGGATTCTGTGCTGATGTGGGGATAGACTCACGTGACAAGCTTCTCTTCATGTCTGACCTAAACTATGACTAGTTATTGGACAGTGGGATAAGCCCCATTGGGTAACGCTGCACCAAGTTGTATGGCTACAAAGCCATTACTGAAGTGTAATGTGTACAGATGGAATGCTTTGCATTTTTCAAGGTTTTCTTTTTTTTTGTAGCCTACACAGTAAGAATTTTGTAATGGTTTTCTAATCCCTATTTATCCCTATTTACTAGGCCATAGAGGACTGTTTTTTGTTATTTAGATACATCTCCTGTTTCGTAGACTGTGCATTGTGAAAAGAGGTTGTGAAAGGAAATCAGTGCAGAATACCTTGGCTAATAGAAAAACGTGGTGGTTTAAGGTTGAATATGGCTTCACAGGTGAAGGAGTAATTTGCTGCTGTTAAGACAGTTAGGTGTGTCTGTCTTTGCCCTAACTGAACTTTTTCCAGATACCAGAAAATAAGAGAAAACATATAACTTCTTACATTCCTTTTGAATTGCTGGCTGACAATCTGAAAAGACGACAATCAGAGCTGTGCTACTCCTCTATTTTGTCTGTTGAAACGGAGCAATAAGCCCCAGTAGTGTGTTGCTATGCGAGGCTGGTGCGTGTCATTGATACGCACCAAAGGCATTTTGCCTTAAAACTACATCAGTAGTGCAGAGAGCACACAAGACTTGATGTAGCTTATCCTTTCACTCTGGAAAAAGTTTATAGCAGAAAGATGTGGAAAGAATAGGGAAAAACATGCAGCTTTCTTCTGTTGTTCAGAATAACAACATTTTTAAATTTTCTAGTATTTTTCTAATTTTTTTAAGGTTCCCTCGACTTACATCAGGAATAGTTTGTAGCTTGCTAGCTTGTGTCTTAATTCTGTTCCATACCTGGGTGTGAAAAAATCACCTGTTGCTTCCACCAGGGTAGCTAGGCTGAAGGAGAAAGGGCTTTGCCTTCCTTCCAACCTTTCCCTGTAGCCTCTCCTGTCCCTGTCATTGCGCTCAGAACTGTTTTGAGCTGAATGGAGAGTCAAAAACCAACCCCAAATTCAGTTTTCTTTTTTTGCAGATGCCTCAGTTGCTGGATTCCCAACCATTTACTGGACTTTGGCACAAGAGAGATGAAGCAGCAATATTCTTTGGAAATGATTCCCTAGGATCATAGTTAAAATGCACTGTATTTCAGGGAAGTTTGAGACTTTGAGTGCTAAAGGCAGATGGAAGAGGGTTTTTTCTCCTCACCTATGAAAAAAAAAGTGGAAAGAAAAGATTTCCTTTGGTGTGGAAACAGCTGCTTTGTGCTGCTGGAAAATGCTGGATGACCCTACAAGTCCCTGATATGCCAAGCTACTTAAATCCAGCTTAAACTACCTTAATACTTATATAGACTTGAACTGCAAAGGTGAGGGGGGAAGCTTTGGAGTAGCTCCTTTCTCTCCTACAAAATTTGTTTGTGTACGTAGAGAGATATTTCTTTTCTCCTACTGTTGTTCAGGTAAGGAAATAGATGAGCAGACGTCTCCTAAGTTGTTAGATAATCACGAAATTTTACCAAGTTGTTTTGGTGCTGGCAGCTGCTTGCAATGACAGTAAACTGGTAGTAAGAGCAGTGGCAGCAGCAAAAGTAGATATGCGGGCAGGTTTGGGTCCTGAGCGTCCCTTCACTTTTCCAGTTGCTCTTAATGTAACTGCTGTTGTGTTAAAGGTATCTAAGTAAATAAAAGCTGAAGTCTGGCTTCCCTGTTAGAATACACCTAACTTTGTAGAAAAATCTTGGTTGAATCTGCACAGCAGTTTGCTACAGCCACCAGTAGGCAGAGTATTTCTGTCCTTCCTACAATTGTGCATCCTCTCTCCTAGCGTGTTTTCCTCAGGTTTGTGCAGGGATGTTCCTGATGGGAGTCTGCGCCACTCCTGCACCAAGGGAGGTCATTCTTTCTCCTTTATGCTGTCAAAGCAGTGTAAAGGAATTTGAAAGGGGCAGAACTTGACTCTTAACCTTGCCACCCTGTTTAGGTGAGGTTTTGGGACCGACTCTTCTCCAAGAGGCACTATTTCTTTTTTATCTTTGGAAACAGAACAATCACCTATGAAGTTGGTATTCTAGTATTGGCCCAGGCTTGGCAAGGGAAGCAATCTTTTTTTTTCCCCCCCCCTCTAACTTCTACTACCCAACTGACCAAGCTTCAGTGAAGCCATTGCTCTCTTCTATTCCAGCTGTAATAATATGGATACAGTCTAGTTTTAAGCTTCAGATTTTAAATTTGATTTGTCACTGTCTTTTTTTTTTTTTTTAAAGGGAGAAAAGAAGCCAGCTCAGTTGCTTGAAAAGCAGAACATGAGAGAGGAAAGGGCTACAGTAAGAAATAAGGCCTGGCTGATGTCTCGCCCCATGAAGTCTGCTTTGTGCTGGAAAAAAAAAATATTAGCTATTTATTCTTAACTTGTATTAAAAGGAATGCTGTTAGCTTTTGGAGTGGATTGCCTGATAATACATGCACATATGCAGACTTATGGGGCCAGGCAATACAAGCTGGTAGCTGAGGAACCAAAAAAATCAGACACGCATTCTAAGTAAACTTTTCTCATTGAGTAGCAAAAATAGCTGAATTTCTGTATTCCCTTTTTTCTACCTTTACTGCAAACTTTGACAGCAGTAGATTATAGTGTTTAATATCCTTTCCCCTAGGTGAATTAAGTTGCATTCAATATTGCTATGATGATGCTAGAAAAAAGCTCATGTAAAATTTTATAGCCTGAAATGGACACTGTCAAGTACTTTTATATTTTTATACATCCAATTGTTTGTAAATATCCTCTGATAAGCTTGAAAATAAAATTTATTTCCCTATCAGACTTGTTCCTTTTATTTATGTGAACTCTCTCTCCTGTAAACTTTTCTTAGAAGTAAACGTTTCTTCATATTTCCTTGTTTGTGGATTTGTCTGGCATCAGATATACTCTGTTGTGGGAATTCTGTTAGCAGTTGATTTCTGATAAATAACTTCTTTACATCCTTCCTATTACTGTTCTCTTCATAAAAACATCTTCAAGGATGTCAAGGCATGTTGTTTTAAGCAAGTACCTCAGCTGAGTACAGTTGAAGTCTCTCAGATCATGTTTGTCACTGACGAGTTTTAACTTGATTCCACTAGACAGCATTCCTCTTAGCTTTGTAGTAAGACCCCTGGAACACTGTTCATTCTCAGCTCTGTGTACACTGGTTTCTGTATACTCGGTTCTCGATTTCTACACATGTGCAACTGCCTGACCAATTTAAACCACTAGTTTTACTCTGAAAGCACTCTCTTCCAAAATGTGTCTAGGCTCTGGTATGTAGGTTGGTATGAGAAAGGTTGGTGTGAGGAAAATTGCCTGGAAGAAGTGTGACATTTCACGTGCCGTCAGTTTAAAGATAAATCGGACTGCTTAGTTCTTACCTTACTGCTTACTATTGCAAAACATTTAGTACATGAAAATATGAAATGCACAGGACTTGAGTGCTTTAACTTTTTAAAAAGTTTTGTTTAATAGGTTGCTGCTGAAAGCTACCACTGTTACACATTTTGGTAAGTAATTGACATTATTTGTGACTGAACTTACTTCAGTGAGAGTTCACCAAATCCAGCAACAGGTGGTAGGGGAGACTTGGACTGTGGATTATCTTTCTTGATAGGACGTACAAGTCTGTGATGAGGCAGTAAGGCAAAAAAATGAAAACAGTCTCCCATTTTCTTAGGGTTCATCAACATATCAAAGCTGTGGAGTAATTGCTCATGAGTCGCTGAGTCACGTGAATTCTGCAAGAGCACCTAAAAAGAAAAAGGCAGCAGCTGTAGCCTTTCCTGCTTCCCTATACATTCCCTCATACCTGTAATCTGCCCTTGCATCCTTTCATCTGTCCTAGTGTGAGAGTCCCACAATGTTCAGTAGAACGGGTGAGCTCACTGATGGAACTTGCACATTAAGCACATACCAAAGTTTTGCATTAAATACTCCTACAAGGATTACGATTAGTCCACTTTGAGGGCTCCAGAGTAACATATATCTAAGGGACACAACTCTCTGCTACCTCAGACCAACAAGTAGTTTTAAACAACATTTTATAAAAATCTGATTGTAAAAGCAGCTGTCTTGCTGCCTAAGAGCGTTGCTTGTGAACCAGGAGTGCATTATATACCTGCAAACACGACTGTACCTGCAATCGGAGGTCAATACCCATGTTTTTTAAGAACTCCCGTTGTTTTACGGGGCCCAACGTTGCTGTTCTTCCCTCTGCCATCTTTCGAAGGTAGCTGAAATCAACATCTGCTGTCAGGTCTGCTGTACCTGGGGCTTTCAGTACATCATGAAGTTTGTGATTCCGGAAACCCTGAAAAATTAAATTGGAAGATTACACTCAACTGTAGTTACCTAGTTACCAAAGATGTAAACGTAGCAGGGGCTCAGGTAATGCTTCCTATCAGACAGAAACCCTGATAGGTACTGATGAAAGGAGAACTCAATTGCACAGTTTTATGGCTATGGCATAGTACAGTTTTTGCTGTTATGTCTAACCAATACCTTTTTTGCACAGGAACTTAATGATCCAAGGGAGAAAGAAAAGATAAGCGAGTGTTTTAGCATAGTACTTCCGGACTTACCCGGAAAGTGTCAGTTTTGGTTCCATCGTGACCATAATCAGCAATGAGTGCAGCCCCACCATCCTTTTCTATACGACAGGCAAGCCTCTGGATGAGGACACCAGCCTCAGGACATACTTCCACATGATCTCGTGTTTCTTCAGGCTAGTGCAGAGTTCAAAGACCAAAATACCTGTATTAGCAAAAAAGTACAGGGCAAGAGTATTTCACATGTGACTTCTTGGGACTCATCACTGTTTGGGCACAGAGATACAGGGGCATAGTCCAAGCTACCTAGAGCTTGAGCTAGTTTTTGCTAATGGTCTCTTTCAATTTGAGTTTTCCAAGTTTTCAATTTCCTTCATCCCTTGTACAGCCCAGTCACTGGAATGAGTTTTTATAACAAATGAGAATACGTGCATGGAGTGGAACTGCATTACTGTGGTAATAAAAATTAAAATAACACTTCAACCATGCATACACTTCAGAAAAACCTTTCTCTGTAAAATCTCGTAGTTGGTTTTAATCTCAATTACTTTAAGAAACCAGTGAATTTTAGAGAGAAAACGTCTTGGACACTTGCCATTAAAGGTCAGTACAGCATGCATAGCCAGTGACTGTGTACACAGGAGGTTGAGAGCCTGGCTTAGGTAGGGCCAGTGCTGAGAGGGTGATGTGACAAATGCAGCACAGAACTGTTTGTTGCTTGCTGAATCTATGCAGTGTCTAAGCCCTGATTCTGCTAAATTTGATGTACATGTTTATTGCTGTGCTATACTTTCAAAGCACACAAGGTTTAACGCTGCTGGAAGCTTTGTAAAGTAAGAACTGTAAGCTGTGTTTACTCATCGATGGATGGAGAGTCATCATCTTCCTGTCAAAGAAACTGAGAGGCAATATGCGACTTTAAAGAGACAGTAGTGATCTAATTACAAACTCTGTCAGGTGTAACCTTACCTGAATAAAGTTTTCTGTTGCAGGGGTCCTGGATGGCGACAGGACAAACCGCAGCTGGTCAGGGACTTCTGGGTCTATATCAACCAACACTTCACGCCAGCCTTTCTCTGTTCTCTGTTTAATTAACCCAGAGTACTCATTTTACACTCTAATAGGTACGCAGTATCTTGTTCCTTTGACTGAACTACTCTGTCAAGCATTTTCTCAGAAATTTTAATTAAGAACATAATGTGCTATTAACAGGTACTCATTCCTAATTAATTTCAGTAACTGCCTTCAAAAAACCATGTGAAAACTGGTCAGTAGATTTAATAAGTTCAGGTTGAATTAAAAGGAATAAATGATGCCGTTGAGAACAATTCTTTTGACAATTCACTGTTCAACTTATTAAACTGAAATTATTCTAGCAATAATTTTTCATAAATATTCTGAAATTGAAGGTGAAAGGTTCTTCTGAATCGCATCTAGACTCCATTTTGCTATTCACTTTGCTGTTCAAGTGAAAGCCATTCAGAGCACTGTCTTTGCTAGCAGTACACAAAATAATGCTGAAATACAAACCTTATTCATGTTGTGTAAGAAATGAGGAAAAAAAAATAACTTATCTAAGCAAAAATTAGTCTTTAGGTTTCTAAAGCTTTTCTCCATGCAAGAACAATTACTAACGTTACAGCTGTCAGACGAATTAAAGCCTTATTTGTCCAAGCTTACTTAGAAACATTTCATCACTGTAGTCAATGTACGTGTCCGGTTTGGCACCATAATTCTATTCTTCCCCAAGGAGAAAAGGCCTTTAGGTATATGGTCACATTTACAATATTCTTCTTGCTATACCTGAAACTTATGTATTGGCAGGGCATCCAGAAACTCGTGCGCTAAGTAAAAGCTGTAACCTGGGGGAAGGTTTAAAACAACAAAAAAAAACCATTAAATTATATTAAATTATTAATGCTTTCATAGCAGTTCCCAATGGAAAATTAAAAATTAAAACGCCTTTTTTTTTTTTTTTTTTACTTCTAAAGCATTAAGCTAGTTAATGGCACTGTGAAATAATTATTGTTCCCAGCTTGGATACATTAAAGACAACATTTCTATAGCTAGCTATAGCTTCCAGAGCATGGTTGTTTTTTTAGGATTTGTATCTCATGAAAGGACTATTATAATTCCTGTGCCATTATTTGGGCATAAACAGTAAATGGTTTCTCAGGCAAAGAAAAATTCAAAATATATGAAATTGGATAGCTATCCCACACTGAAGTTACAATTCTCATTAATAAGTTTAAGATCCTGCCTTAGACTTATGCAAGAATTAGGAGCTAGTATGTGCAACTGCATTTTTACCCATGAGGAAGGTTAGCAGAGATGTCCTCAGTTACCCCTGTAACAGGATGTTCAAGCCCCTTACCTTGTGGTACATCTTGAATGTCTCTGTACCAGTAAATGGGAATTCCAGTCTTGCTAATGCCTTTCATATAAGCAGATATGTTCTCAGGGTTTGACTGCACCTTTCCTCCTGTCAGCATCTGTGCTTGGATCGTGCTGAGTTTGGGACTCACTTCTACCAGATGAACAGAGACATCACATTTACTAAGTAAAGAGGCAAGCTGGTTGAAGACCTGCAAAGGCAGATAAGTTCTATTAGGCACAATCATATTCCGTATACCTTCAAGAGTGAAGAATAAACATAATGTGATTAAGGGTTAATTAAAGCAATAAGCCCAGCCAGCCCCTGAAAACCCAGGAGAACCCAACATAGATTCACTCCTGCACTCTTGTCCTCCCTGCTCCCTGCTGCTGCAGGCACTGAGGCCTCACGCTTATGCAAGCACAGATAATGAATAATTTCATGAAATTCCATCTGTAATGGAATATTCCTGGCCTCCCTGCCAAGCAGTGTTTGTGCTTGTGTTACATGTGTGCCTGCACTGTCCTGCTGTCAGTACAGAAGCCTGGGCTCTTCTCTAAACAGCACAGACATGCACGTGTTTTAGTTAGACTACGCTGTAAATCTGACTGCAGTGATTTGTTTGCTAATGAACATTAAACCCCAAGAGCAGAACCTTACTTCTTCAGATCACAGTGCAGCCACTAAATAAGATCAGAAATAGGGAGTATTACAGTCAGCTTTCACCTACCCGTAATATATCGCCTGTGAGGGTGCCCGTCCCTGGGCCCAGTTCCACCAGCTGGAATGCATTCTGTTTGCCTGTGGCCATCCACTCACTAACGTACCATATTCCTATTAACTGATGAAAACAACACACAGTTACACTTTAACTCCAGAATCTGTGGAAAGTGACATCTGCCTTCTGTCTGGTAATAGCTAAGAGTGGCAGTATGTTCTCTCAGAACTTACAGATGGTGTCCCAAGGTATAAAACAGGAAAGGGCTTACGAGTCTCCTGCAAAAACAAACCACTCTGCCAAACAAAGTCCTCTTTTATAGAATCATAGACTCATTCAGGTTGGAAAGACCACGAAGGTCATCCAGTCCATCCCCACCATGCCCACTGACCATGTCCTTCAGCACCATATCCACACGGTTCTTGAACACCTCCAGTGACAGTGACTGCACCATCTCCCCAGGCAGCCTCTGCCAGTGCCTCCCTGCTCCTCTGAGTTAGTTTTTCCTAATATCCAGTCTGAACCCCCCCTGGTGCAACTTAAGGCCACCACCTCTTACCCTAGTGCTGTTACCCAAGAGAAGAGGCCGAGCCCACCTCACTCCAACCTCCTTTCAGGTCCCTGTAGAGGGCAATAAGGTCTCCCCTGAACCTCTTTGTCTCCAGACTGAGCCATCCCACTTCCCTCAGCAGCTCCCCATAAGACTTGTGCTCCAGACACATCATAGCTTCGTTGCTCTTCTCTGGACACGCTCCAGGGCTGCAGTGTACTTTTCGTAGCGTGGAGCCCCAGTGCTCGAAGAGCAGCCTCAAATCTTTTGGCAAATGCCTCCCAGCAGAAGCCCAAGAATGAAACCTAAGCCTCCCTGAGCGGGACACAAGGGCTGCGCGTCACCTCTCCAAATATCTGGCTGATCTCCGGCGAGGTGATGAAGTCCTCTCCGACGCCGCCCCGCCGCGTGTAGTAGCCCTGCGGGGGGAGGAGATGAGCACCAAAGGGCCGCAGCGCTCAGCTGGGCCCCCACCCGGCCCCGCCGCACCTGCCCGGGGTTGGTGAGCGCTTCCCGCATGTACTCTGCCACCGTCACCGGCCCGGTGGCGCGCAGCTTCAGCAGCAGATGCCGCAGCACGCCGCTGGCCTCGCTGCTCCCCGCGGCCCCCACCTCGCCCCCTGCGCCCGAGCAGAGCCGCGCCGCCAACGGAGCTAGAAGAGAAGAGAAGAGAGGAGAGGAGAGGAGAGGAGCGGGGCTCAGGGCGGCCCGGCCCGCTGGAACCCGCGGCGGGGCGGGGGGAGGAGCGGGCCGGCGGTTACCGTGGTGACGGGGAAGCCGATGGCGGCCGGCGAGGCCCAGGGCCGTGGCCAGGAGCGCGCGGCACGCCGGCGGCAGCACCATGATCGGCCGCACCGGCACCAGCCGCGACTCCGCGCCGGAAGCCGGCACTGCGCCTGCGCCGGGGAGCCCGGTTCCGGCAGGCTGCCATGGCGGCGCTCGGAGAGTGGGGCGTGCGGCGGCGGCGGCCGGAGGAGGCGGATGGCTACGAACTGGATGAAGATGATGACGATGGTGATGGCGGTGGAGATGCCGATGGGTTCACGCTGGACGAGGTGCTCCGCCTCGGCGGCACCAAGGTGAGGGGCGGCGGGAGGGAGCGGGAGCGCGTGGCGGCGGTCGGGGCGCTTGGGGCCCGCGTGTAACCCGCGTGTAACCCGCGTGTAACCGCCTCGCTGCCGCCCGCAGCAAGACTTCCTCATGCTGTGCGCCGTGGACGATGGGGAGGAGATGGTGGACGGCGGCAAGAAAGGTGCCATCGACGATCTGAAGGAGGGGGAGCTGGAGGCCTTCATCGGCTCCTTGGGGCTTGGCAAGTATGCAAAGAGCTGCCTGGAGGAGGAGGAGGAGGAGGAGGACAAGGTGGAGAAGAAGGGTAGCAAAGAGAAAGAGAAGACTCCAAAGAAGGAGAAAAGCAAGAAGGAGAAAAATAAGAAGGAGAAAAGCAAGAAGGAAACGATTTCTCCTTCATCAGAAGGGAAAAATGAAAAAAAAGCAAAACAGCAAGTGAGTAGTAGAAAAGAAAGCAAGAAGCTAGCTGGTGGTGGTCCAGCCCAGCAGCTCTCAGTACAGAAGGAGAGGCTGGAAGGGGACTTGACATTTCATGCTAGGGAGGTGATACTGGTCAAACCTGGTGGCAAGTGGTACGACCTCGAGTACACCAGTGAGACTTCTGCTGAGCCAAAGGATCCAGCCGTCCTGTCCCAGTACAAGGCCTTGGCCCAAAAGCTGTACCAGCATGAGACAGAGCTGTACAAGAACAAGACGGAGTATCAGAAGGGAGCCTCATCGGCGTGGATGAAAACTGTTGTGTCATCGGGGACCCTTGCTGACAGGATGGCAGCCATGACCCTCCTCATTCAGGACAGCGCTGTGCACAGTCTCCACTTTATTGAGAACTTGGTGAACCTCGTAAAGAAAAAGGGCAGCAGGCAACAGAGCCTCATGGCTCTGGATACTTTCAGGGAGCTTCTTCTTTCAGATCTTTTACCGGATACTCGCAAGCTGTGGTCTTTCTCACAGCGTCCACTTAACAACATAGAGAAAATGTCAAGTGGCAACAGAGATTCAAGGGACAGACGGCTGATACTTTGGTACTTTGAACACCAGCTGAAGCTGCAGGTGGCAGAGTTTGTGCACACCTTGGAAACTCTGAGCCACGATTCCCTGACAGCAACAAAAACCCGAGCGCTGGCAGCTGCCCACGAGCTTCTCTGTAACAAGCCTGAGCAGGAGAAATTTCTGCTTGTTCAGCTGGTAAATAAACTTGGAGACCCTCAGAACAAAATAGCCACGAAAGCCTCTTATCTTCTAGAGACTTTACTTCACAAGCATCCAAATATGAAAGGAGTGGTGTGCAGTGAGGTGGAGAGACTTTTGTACCGCGCAAACATCAGTGCGAAAACTCAGTACTATGCCATGTGCTTTTTAAATCAAATCGTCCTCAGTCATGAAGAAACTCCATTGGCCAACAAGCTGATAACTTTGTATTTCTGCTTTTTTCGGAACTGCATTAAGAAAAAAGACGTTGAATCCAAAATGCTCAGCGCTCTTCTTAGCGGGGTAAACAGAGCTTACCCTTACGCTGAGATTGGTGATGAGAAAGTGAAAGAACAAATGAACACCTTGTTTAAAGTTCTGCACCTCGTGAACTTCAGCACCAGTGTCCAGGCCCTGATGTTACTGTTTCAGGTTATGGACTCCCAGCAGACTGTATCCGATAGGTACTACGCAGCACTATATAAGTAAGTGACAGGTTTGGATCTTTGGTAAAAGTTTAATTGCTGTTACGATTTTGCAAGCTTTGTGTCCCTCTGGATAAACGTTTCTGATGTTTGCTATGAGCTAGCAAAAAAACATACTTTTTTTTTTAACTTAACGTGGGGATAAACAACAGTGGGAGGTTGTGAGAACGTGACTTTGCACTGTTTTCTGGTAGCGTGCGTTAATTCCAGATGCATTTTGACACTTGTTTGATAGTTACTTATTCTGAAATCACTTTTGCAGACTGGTGTAACAGCCTAAAATCCTGTTGCATTTTTTTCTTAAGGGAGGAAAACCCTATGTCAACAAAATCCTTAGATGACTTAATTTGTTGATTCATGTTCTAAAAGGATCTCCTTTTTGATCCTAGCTGATCAATCAGACACTTTTTAGGATCCTTACAGTCTTCTGTTTAGTTGCTGCCGATTTTATAAAGAGAGCCTGAGTTCCCCCAGACCATGGAGTGCATTTAGGGGCCCTCCTGTACCAGGTAGCCTCGGAAAAAGAGTGAGTAGAAAGTGGACTTGCCAACACAGATATCTGGCCTGATTGTGAAGCTTGACAGCTGACAACCATTTTCTTTCTACTTTTTTGAATATCTAAATAGGTTAGATTAGTTTCTCACTTTGTATGTCCTCAATTTTTAAACTTCTGTGTTGAACTCAGTTTTTAAATATTTTTTTTACCTTTCATTTCATTAACTGATACAGATTTTTTTTAATGTTAATTGTTGCTTATAGACTTGCAGGTATTACACAGCTTTTGACATCTTCAACATTGATCATAATGGTTTGTTCTAATGGAGAACAAGCTGTGACTAATTCTGGATTCCTGTCTGAAAAATGTGGATAATAGTTATTGGTAGCAGTTCTTCTCCGATGTGCAGTATGACAATTAATGATATTTTCTCCTTTGTTTTCTACAGGAAGCTTCTAGATCCTGGTTTAGCAGCCTGCTCAAAACCATCCATGTTTCTTAATCTTGTCTATAAATCTCTGAAGGCAGATGTAGTGTTACGGCGAGTGAAGGCCTTTGTGAAGAGGTTGCTTCAGGTCACTAGTGGACAGACGCCGCCCTTCATTTGTGGAACCCTGTACCTCCTGTCTGAGCTTCTGAAAGTAAAGCCAGGCCTGAGGGTCCAGTTACAGGATCACGTGGTATGACTTCTTTGTTCCATAGGGTTTTCACTAACAGAGATGTTCACTTTTCACTAACAGAGATGTTCACCTTTCCCTAACCCATTTCTCTTTGTGAGTAACTCTTCCTACCTGGAAAGGACTGCCTTTTTAAACAGGATTCTTAGGAGATTTTTTTAATATCTAATTATTCTGTGACAAAAAGTACTGGACTGCATTAAAAATCTGCATTGATGTAGTCCACATTCTAGCAGGTCCTACAGCCTTCGTTCATGGAGAGAGAGTTATTTTGCTAAATGCTGTATAAGTAAGCAGATAAATGCTCCAATCCAAAAAGCTTTATCAAAACATGGCCTCCTCCTTCCTTTTGCAGTCTCTGAAATATAACGAGGCAGTATCAAAATAATACATTTTCTTTCATCAAATGAGAAGGGACCATTACGCTTGTGTGATGATTTTATAACTGTGTGACTGTAAAGTTCAACTGTAGTCTTGTATCGTGGCCCAAATTCTGTATTGCCGAAACACTGTTTGTATTTTTGCTTGCTGATTCTTCAGAAATATGTGCATTTTTCTAACAAATTGCAATAAAACTGGAAAAGCAAAGCTGTTCACAAACATTTCTTGTTGTTCAGGAGTCTGATGAAGAAGAGTGCTTTAAGGATCAAGAAGAGGCTGAAGAGAATGAGGAAACATTTGTGGATGCAGACGAAGAAGTAGAAGGGGAAGAGAGGACCACAACAGAAAATTCTGCTAAAACAAGTAATCCGAGTTCAGCGGCCTCATGGGTGCATCATGTGAATATGGGAGGTAAATTAGCAAGAAAACATTATGCCTTCAAGTCCTAACATTCAGTAACAGTGACATGTTGATCAAGACTTTGGTAAAATTGATTAAAACATACTTTTTCAAATTGAAGTTTGATTCAAAGCAGTCAGAATCATTCTTCTTCTATCTGTTAGCTCAGCAATAATGAAGAGACTGCATTAATCTTCTGGCTGTTTTCTCTAGCAGGTTAGTGTGTTTGTGCCTACCTATGCGTAGGTGCATATTCAGTTGAACCTTGCCTGAACAACTCGTTTAGCTCTGAGCCTGCTTCTAGCTTTGCTCTTTCCTGGTGAGTTTCTTGTAGAGTCATAGAATCATCAGTCTGGAAAAGGTGTTCAAGGTCATTAAGTTTCAGCCATCCATCTGACCTACCAAGTCCTATCACCAAACCATATACTGTACTGCCACATCCACATCCTCTTAAATACCTCCAGGGATGGGGACTCCACCACCTCCCTGGGCAGCCCATTCTAATGCTTGACCACCCTGTTATTTCTGATGTCTTAACCTGTGGCACAACGCAAGGCCATTTCCTCATGTGCCACTACTTTTCACCTGAGAAAAGAAACCAACACCCTCCTGCCTGCAAACTCCTTTCAGGCAGTGGTGAGGTCTCCCTTCAACCTCTTCTCCAGACTAAGCAACCCCACTTCCCTCAGCCACTCCTTGTAACACTTGTTTTCTAGTCTCTTCACCATCCTTGTTGCTCTTCTCTGCAAACTCTTGAGCAAATCAGTATCTTCATAGTGAGAGTCCCAAAACTGATTGCAGTATTCAAGGTCTAGTCTCACCAGTGCTGTGTACGAGGGGACAATACTTCCCTTTTGGAACAGAGCAGAGGTTTTCAAGGGCTTCCCTGGAAACAAGAAGGAACTCACCTGTACCACCTGATTGTACTGTGGGCTGCTGGATTTAATCCTTGACTGCTACTGTATGAATCTGTGGCCTGTCTAGCAAAGAACGACAAACAGCATTGCTGTCACAGTGAAATTAAAATAATACTCTCCTAAATTTGCTTGAGGAAATGTAGAAGTCTTTTTCTATCTATTCTGTCTCCCAGGGAGGAAGAATGGGGTTTCCTATGATCCTCTGCACCGAAGTCCTTTATACTGTGGTGCTGAAACTACAAGCCTTTGGGAACTGAAGAAGGTAAAGCATTCTTGTATTACTGCGTACTGTGTTTCTTAGTGTGGTCCTTGTATCAAGACAAGAAAATTAAATTGGTTATTTCTGGAGTAGTTGCCTCAGTCAGATGACAGAAAGGTTAAAGGATGCATTGTTCAGCTCTAAGTTTGTGTATGCTGTATTTGGTGCTGCTATTCCAGAGTAGGAATAGTAATTTTTAAGTGGAGATTTGATCTATGATCTCTTTTAGACTTTTGAATCTTTACATTTTAATAAAGCCTTCTAGTGTTTAATTAAATAAATTTATAGTTGAGGATACATTTGGTTAATGCTAACAAAAGATTAGAACTTGACATTCCATAGTTGCCCAAGGGCAGAGCCCTAGTACATGCTTGTATGTTATTTGGTGAGTTGTAGAGTGGTCTTAAAATGTAGTGTTGTCAGAAGTCTGTGACAACATGAGTAATGATTGCATTTATTTTGGAAGTAGAAATGAACAAATGGCTTGTGTTTTTTCAGCTTTCTGAACATTTTCATCCATCTGTGGCTCTCTTTGCAAAAACAATTCTAGAAGTAAGTGCTTTTACTTGTCTGTAGCTTTGAACTTCGATTTTTGTTAGCTGTCTTTTGCCATTAAAAAAAGAGTAAATTATAAAGCTTTATTGCACTTGAGGTTGCTAGAAGTTCTGCAACAGTGTGAGTAACATGCACTCAAATACAAAGCTTTCCATTGAATTAGTGTTGTATTTAAATGAGACTTTACAGAAGAAAAGAGCTTGGTTGAAAAGTGCGTATTACATGATCCTCAGAGTTGTTTTAGAGTTTTGGTCTATCTGCTTAAAGTGTTTTATTTTTTTGATGTGAGAAGCTCTGTTTTTGAAACAAATCTTTTACTTATATAGTTTTTAAAATACTGTTGTGATATCATGCACAAATACCTACTTAAAGTTTTTATTTTCTCTTAAATATATGGTATTCAAGTTGCACTATTAACTGCATAATTGCAAACTATGAATCTCTATCGGTAAAAATGTTTATCTTTTAGCACTGTACATTGCAAGGCAGTTCATCACTGAAACAAAGTGAGGGAAGTGCTTTTTGAAGAAAATACTGAAATTCCAAGAATAAAAGCCTGTAAAGGAGCGTGTTAACTTGTCAGGCTTAAATGATGAGATATCCCCAAGTCTTTCAAATTGTGGTTTAATGTTGTTCCTGGATCATTTGAGCCCTCTAACTATATGTTGCTGTCTTTTGAAGACGAAGACCACAAACATTTTCTTCTTTCAGGGAAATCACATTCAGTACTCCGGTGACCCTTTGCAAGATTTCACATTAATGAGGTTCTTGGATCGCTTTGTGTACCGAAATCCCAAACTCCACAAGGGCAAAGGTGCGAACTTCTTTGCATTTGATCTTGATTATTGATAGTAAAACTCTGTCAGATTGTTAACGATTTATGCTTGTCAAATATTTGAAGTGCATGTGGTGTAAGGAGTGGCATCAGTCTTCAAAGCGGCATGAGAGATATCTGTAACTTAGAACCAGCTGCTGGCCACATAGTGCTGCCTCATAATGGTAGTTTCAGTAACTGCTGAGCTAGCAGGAATAAATGTAGGGGAGTGTAAAGACTGAGTGCAGGATAGTTGAGGTTGGAAAGCATCTGTGGAGATCATTTAGTCCAACTCCCCTGATCTCCATGGAGGGAGACTGCACAGCCTCTGTGGGCAGCCTGTGCCAGTGCTCAGTCAGTCTCACAGTAAAAAGTGCTTCCTGATGTTCAGGTGGGCACAAACCCCATTTCCTCACCTTATCCCCGGACCCCTCTGACAATAGCCTGACTTCATCTTCTTTGTACATTCCCTTCAGATATTTGTGCACATTTATGAGATTCTCCTGTAAGTCTGTTCCAGGCTGAATAGTCTCATCTTTCGTGGCCTTTCTTCACAGGAGAGATGCTCTCATCCCTTCATCTTTGTGGCCCTTTGCTGGGCTCCCTGCAGTATGTGCACATCTCTTGTACTGGGGGCCCAGAACTGAGCACAGCCCTCCGGGCATGACTTCACCAGGACTGAACAGAGGGAAAGGATCCCTTGCTTTGGCATGCTGATAACACTCCTAATACAGTGCAGGTTAATGTTGATTGTCTTCATGGCAAGGGCACATTGCTGGTTCCTGGTCAACTTGCTGTCTCCCAGGGCCTTTTCTGCCAAGTTGCTTTCCAGCTGGGTGATCCCCCAGTTGCAGGACCCCCCCCTACATATGTATTAGTTCCCCCAGCAGCAGGACCCTGCAGTTCTTTTTGTTGAACTGCATATTTTTACAGCCTATCAGGGTCCCTCTGGATGGCAGCACGGCCTGGTACATCAGCCATTCCTCCCAGCTTTGTATCAATTCTAATAAAGTTATTTGTTTCTGATTTATGATCTGCTACAGAGAACACGAGCAGTGTGGTAATGCAGCGGAAGAAGAAGCAGTTTATGACAGATACACAAAATCTGGCAGGTAAGCTGGCCACTTTTCTTTAAAGATTATGATTAAGAAACTGTAAAGTTTTTTTAAAAAAATCTTGGCTGATTGTTTTGAACATCCATCCTTTGTGCTGTTTCTGTTGTTTCAGTCACTGTCTATTTGAGTGGAAAAACAATTCATCTTCTGCTGTACTTCTGCTTAGCTTTACACATCGGATCTTTTTAAATACCTTTTCTGCCTATGTTTTCCCTCTAGTTGTCAATTATTTTCTGATAGTAATTCCTTTCTCTTAGGCAGTGCATCATCAACCTCATGCCTTCTCCGTAGCCATTAGGAAATGTGTAACAGCAAAGGACAGAGTGCCTCAAAACAGTGTGCCTTTTTGTCTACAGTGATATTTTTGCTATCACCTTCATATATTTTCTCATGCTAAATTACCATTTTTTTTCCTGTATCTCATACAAGGTGATACACTTTCTAGGTAGAGAGTAAATTGGTGGTCTTGTGTAAAGAGTTTAGAGCGTTGTTAGGAATTAGCTTGTAGCTGGCAGTGTGACACCTTGGGGGAAAATATGCTGCTAAAAAAATGAAAAGCCTTAGAGTTTCTTCTTGCTAATGTTAGTTCTAGTCAGAAGAGCAATCTGGTAGAGTATTAACTTTAGAGGTACACATGTTTACAAAATACTAAGTTTTCTGCTCACAGACATGCGGTTTTTATGTCTGGCATCCTAGTTTTTTTGCTTTATGAGATTCCTAAAAATATACTTAGAATTACATAAAATCTTTAAAACGTAACCTGGTCTAGTACTAGTTAATGCAGCAGTAGTATGCAGTTAATGTATTTGTTTCCAAATGTTCATATAACCACATTTATTCTACTTAATATAATTGAAAAGTGAGTGATTTATAATCTCAGAAAATGCATTAATATAACAATGTAAATCAGACTGAGCTCTTTCCTTAGATTATGTGGATTACTTCAAACAGTGCCACAGCTGTGGCTTTTAGGATTTGTGTTCAGCATCTCTTCTATTCTTACTTTGGTAGGTGGCCACCTGCCTACAGAAAAAAGCTGGCTTTTGTCCACTTCCAATCTTTACAGTGATTAAGGGCAAGGTTTGATGGTAACAACCAGCAGTTAAAATCAGGATAAAACTTCCGACTTGTTCCTTGAGGACAGAAGAGGTACCATAATCTGTGGTGGAGCCTCTAACATTCCCACAGATGTGCTTCCTGTAACTTTAGATCTGTTGTGTTAAGCAGGAGCTTTACTAATGCAGATTAACTGATGTGCCCTTGATGATATGTGTTTTTCTGGCTATGAAAGCCTAAAGAATTCTTATCTAGGATGCATTTTAGGATATAATTTGTTATTGCATTCTTTCGTTTGTTCCTTACTTGAAGGAGCAAACTGAACACTTACCACAAGTTGAGGAAGTTAAGTATTTTACAAGTAAAATGTCCAGTGTAGCAGTTGTATATTATAGTTTGCCTCTGCTGAGGCATAAAGAAATGAGATTGCAAATCCTCTGGTACCTTCTACTATTCATTTGAACAGTCCTTTTGTATGTTGATCTCTTTTCAGAAACTTGAACCCTTGTCACTTAGGAAGTATTACCACGTATGTTCACTGAGATAAGCAGTAGCACTTTCTTCTGAGGTGAGGGAGGGAGGTGGAAGAGACGAGAGGGAAAGCTTCTCCACAGGGACAATTATTGATACCCTAGTTGATCTGTTGCTGCAGATGTCATATTTTGCCCCATTTGCTCAGAAATGGTGGTAGAGTGGTGCTGGATCCCTTCTTCAGCATGCTCATTTGGCTTCAAGTACATGGCTCTGCCTTGCAGCTGCATTGCTCCTTGCTGCCAGGGGTGCTGGGCAGAAGCAGTTCTACTGTTTCAGTGGATGAGAGCCAGCTTATATTATTTTTTATCTCCTACCTTTTTTTTTTTTTAATTATTACTTTAAAAATATGTATCCCTGGCGTAGGTGACTGCAAAAGCTCACTTGTTGGCATGTAAATTAGAACCTGGTTGAGTTTTTCTTAGGGGCCGGCTCACATCTAACTATCAGTATATACAAAGAACTGTTGATTTGAAGAGATTTTGTGATGTACTCACTTTATGTAAAAGATGGCACTGAGTACTGGTGTACTTCTATCTGTAATGCTGTTTAACCATTCAAAAAATAACTACCATTTCAACTTGAAGTAAAATCAGTTCTTTTTGGCTTTTGCAGTCAACAGTAAGGAATTCCTTGCCAGAGATGAAAGCAAAATCCCAGTGGATGAACTGTTTTTTCACAGGTAATGAAATATTTATGAACATTCATTTTAAGAGCGTTTTAATTCAGTGCCTTCAATTACATTTAATAGGTATTTGCTAGTGTTTCAAGTGCTTGCAAATTTTGATTAGTTTGAGTGACTTGTGATGACAGTTTCCTTAGAACATAATTTCAGAGTTTATCAAAAGGAAAGAGTATGAAAGCAGTCAGTGCTTGGAGGCTACACATCAAATAATAATATTGTTATGATAAATACACCCTAAACACTGGGTGATAATGAATGGCTTGTATGTTGTAATTCTTAAGTATCAGAAGTAGATTTAATGTAGCTTAATTGATAGATTGTTTTTTTTTTTTTAATCAAGTTGAAGTTGTCACTTTCTTCCTTATCTGTGTAGAGCAGATCTGCACTTCTTCCTTTTGCTCTTTTATAAATTCACTATGTTCAAAATGATTTCTAGCACCTCTAACTGTGAGATTTTATTGTTTTAAATCTTACAGTAGTGTCTTACAGTTTGAAAAAGAAACAAAATATGAATCTCTGTCCTGGGATGTGTTTGAAACAGTTGACTTACTCTTTTCAACTGGAGAAATACACAATTGAATCAGTCTGCTGGCTTGTTTTTTAGTCTTTTTTAATCTTATAAATAATTACCTGTAGCTTTGTGTCTAAGACTAATCTACTGTTTCAGATTTTATACAAAGTTTGATAAAACGAGAGAGAAACACAAGCGCCAGGAGGATGAAGAAAGCGTGGAAGATGTGGATGATGATGAGTTTGAAAGAGCATTGGGTAAAGTTGCATTTTTCTTTGCAGTAACTATCCTGGTATTTCCTGCTTTTACAAATTATTAATTTATCCTTTGTGTATAAAATAATCTGGTACATGAATGTGGAAGCAAAAGAAAACTAACTTTTCAATTCCCGTTCTGTGCTGCTGTAGTTAACAATACAGCTTGTTTAGCTCAGGTTGGAAATTTTGGGTGTTTGAGTACAAACAAACAGGCACGTATCAGTTGATGCCTCTTTGTTCTTTTCCAAATGTATCATGAGAATTAAATAACTTTTTCTTGTAGCTTGTTCTTTTTTTTTTGTTTGTTTGTTTTTACTCCCAGGTCTTTTTTTTTTCCTTCCTTAGAGATTCTGTCATAATTCCTAACACTGTTCATGACATGAGTTGTTCAGTTAGGGCTCTGGCAAACTTCTAATCTGAAAATGAGCCAACAGATCAGCTGTCAGGACACTTGTTTGAAGTATCTTAATTGAGTTTTTGTCTGACTTGGAACAAGGGTTTAAGAACAAAGGTGTCTGCTTCTGTCATCATCTGGTCTTGGTCAGAAATCACATTCTGGACAAAGAAAAGTGACATTATTATTTAAAGAGAAGTCTGTCTATCCATTTATATCTTCATTTTGTTTTATTTATTTATCTTCAGAAAAAGTCCAGTCATTTTAAAGTAACTGCTTTGTGGAATATTTTTCTGTGGGAGTATGAACCCTTTGATATCAGGTCCCTTTGCTATTGATGCAGATCATATAAGTTGTTCGGGAAAACAATACTTAATATTTTGCAATAACTTCATAATTTTTGTTTGACGTTTTGTAGTAAAAAGTATTTTTTTTCCCCAGATGCATTTGAAGCTGATGATAGTGCCGCTGGTGTTGGCCAGGATGACCTTGATTTTGCTGGGTAAGACTTTAAATCAGTTCTTTCAGCTTATCACTTTTTCAGGGAAAAAAAATAAAGAAAAAAGAAAAAAGGCAGTAGCCATTGAATGCTGGGTAGTGCTACTTTTCTGCATCCCTCAGAATGGAGCATCGTGATTCAATGGTGCTTACAGTACCTTGGCTTGAAGCATGACACCTGTAGTATTTTATCTGTACCATGCAGTAACCCGGTAAACAAGGTGTAACCTTACTTGTTTCTCGGTGTCTCTGGTTTCTGTTTGAGAATTACCACGTACAGAAGGAAACAGAATGAGGCATAGTGGTGCTGCTGCTGTCCAGACTTGTACTGGACCTAACTCAGGGAGTAAACTGTGGAGTTCAAAATCACACTGCTCAGTTTTCAGGAAATCAGCAGTTCCATTAGTGGTTAAGTAGCCTCCTTTGTAGTTTAAGTATCTTCAAAACAGCTTTAAAATCAGCACATAAACTTCTTTTTAAGAATTGAAAAGAGAATTAAATTTTAAACTACTGAAACATTTCTGTGACCCAGATTGGTGGGAGTGAAAAGTAAGAGACATAAAACAACAACTAAGCATCTAGTATCTAAAGAACCACATTTACTTTCTGGGGAAAAAAGAAGAGGTTTCTTCCTCATTTGGAGATCCAACATATTCTGTGGTTTTTACGGAAAATACTTTAAAAGAGCAAAGACACATGGAAGGGCTTTGTTTATTTCAGAATAGGGTTATCTCCAAAACTTCTTAAAATGGCTTAATTTTTAACTGAGTTCTGTATGTCAATGTTGAAAACATACCTATGTGCACAATACATTTATGGATGGGGCTTCGAGCAACGTGGTCTAGAGGGAGGTATCTCTGCCTGTAGCAGGGGTGCTGGAACTAGATGACCTTAAAGGTCCCTTCCAACCCCAACCATTCTGTGATTCTATTAAGTCTCACCCTGTATTTACAGTATTTTGCAGTGATGTTTTACTTTTCGACCATCGTGTTTGTTGGTAGATCGATGTTATCTGGCAAACAGTATTCTGCCAGATGATGTGCTAAAACCGTTCTGTATTTTTAGTAATATAAAAAAGAAAACCAGTGGGAATAAGAAAAGCAAAAGAAGTGAGGAATCCGGTGCTGACTGGGAGGATTCTGATGATGAAGATGAATTCAGTGACCTGGATGATGAGGAAGTCTCCTTAGGAAGCATGGAGGAAGATGACTTCAAAGAGGATATGGATGAGGAAGGAGGTGTATTTATGGATGTGTCTGATGATGACAACAACCCAGGTAAAGTAACATTTAATGTAAGAACAACAAAAAAAAATCCAACAAGAAAAATGTTTAAAAAATAGATTATTTAATTTGTAATTACATATTTAAATTAATATTTGGTTATGTAGGTGAGAGGTTTGGATTTTAAGTGAAGAAATGACCAATGACCAATCTTTCTCTTGCCAGTCAAGTCTTCAGAAAAACAACATTTCCTGCTCAGTCTCCTAGATGAAAGTGGGAATTACGCATCAGGGTTTAACAATTTGTGTACAAGACATGTTTTCTGGATTCCAAAAGCATTGGCAGAACAAAAGTAGCTTTATAAATAAATAAATGTCTATAGTACACAAAAGTATTAAAAGATTTCAAAGAAGAAAAAAAAATCTTCCTATTTTATTTCTTCAGATTAATGTTAATTTTTAGATGAGGTAACTTTCTATGTTACTGGCTTGTAAGTAACAGCTTATTTTTCTAATGCAGATATGCACCCCTATTTTTATTACCTCTGTAACAGTAACTGATTGCTGCACCTTTATGGTTATATTGTCTTTTCAACTGAAAAGCACAGGTTACTCAGAATGCACTTTCTGTAGTTGTCAAAGCACAGATTAATGGAGTATTTCAACTGATAACTTAAAGTCACGGGAATATGATTGACAATAGACCAGGTAAATTATTCATACAGCGGAAAACACTTGAATCTTTCATAAGATTGTTATTTCACCATACTTAAGCAGACATTCAAAGTTTACTCAATGTCCTAGCCTTCTTATGTTATATATCTTAGTATCGTATTTCATTAATATGTGGTGCTTTGGAAAAAAGCCATAAAGGTACATCACTGAACAACTGTTAATTTTATGGCTTTAAGAAATCAAGGTTCACTTGTGTCCACTGTGTTTTAAACTTATTTTTGTAGTAAAGACTCAGATCATTGAGATATATTTATGTCTAAATAGATATTTTATTGGCTAGTGTGCTTTAAATACATGCATAAGGCGCGAGAATGAGGAACTGATTTTATTTTTTTTCTGACAGACCTTAACAATGACAATCAATCGAAGTCTGTCAGTAAAAAGACCAAGAGAAAGAAAGATATGAATTTTATGGGATCACGTGAAGGTAAGGAAGTATTATTTCCATTTGAGAAGGCCTAATACAAACGGGTAGTCTGGAAAAATTGTAAGCAGAGGAGTCCAGTACAGTAGATTTTCAGATCTGGGTTCAGATTTGAATAAACTGTAGACAAGGAATTGTTTTTAGCCTCGACCTCTAACCAGTGCGGCCTAATTCAGAATGATGATCTGCTCTTGAAGGGCTGGAGATCAAAGGAGGTGTATTTGAAGGATGGAGTTATACTGGCAGAGTAGCTTGTGGATTTGCATCTGCTCCTAATACACATTGCATAGATTTGTGCCATTTAGTTCCTGTTGGAAAACTTATTTCCCCCCCTCTTTTTAGGGGAGGTGGTGAATAAAGTTTTCTAACACAGTTATTTTACGTGGTCTTATAAAATGAAAAAAAAAAAAAAACTATTTAAAACACTTCTGTTTTAGTGTCATTGTGATTTTGATTTCTATTTCATAAGAATCACGCTTTTTGTTTGAAGGGTCCAGCCAAGGAAAGAAGAGAAAACTCAAAGATGCCAAAATACTGGCAGCTGCTGAAGAGGTAAGTTAGATCAGTGTTTAGGAAAATAAAAAAGTTCAACCATTTAACATGTTTCTTTGTAGTAAAATAATAAAATTTCTCTTCTTAAAGATTGGCTATCTGCTGGATGAAAATGCTGGGTCCAAGTTTGACAATATTGGAATGAATGCCATGGCTAACAGAGATAATGCAAGTAAGTACATGCTATGAGCAGGTAGCTGTAGTGCTCTTCTGCTTCTTCAGATTCTGTTCTTAAGTGATTAACTGTGGTACACATAAGGTTAGAGAGAATGCAGGAGGGACAGTAGCTCAATGTAGTTAAGAGATGACATAGTTTTTTTTCAATTAAAAGATGCGCAGCACTAATATTAACTGCAACAACTGGACTTAGTAAGGCGTCAGAAAAGAGAAGGACACTATTGTGTTCTCCTTTTACACTGTAAATAAAAACTGGCAATGTGCTATTTGTCAAGCTTTCATGTGAATTTTGCTCTGTTAAGACTGTCCTGGATCCTTGTGAAGGGAAGATAGTATGGCTATCTTTATCTACTTCCTGAAAATATTGCCTTGTGGTATTCATGAAGCAAAAGTAATTTCTCAGAAATAACACTGATGAGTTAAATGTGTATTTCTTTGACTTATCAGTCCTTTGTAGAGCCTTTACAAGTCTTCCCAGTGCCACCTCAAAAAATAGCAACAGCAGCACTCAAATGCTGCATACTAGTACAGGATAGCATTTACCATTAAAAAAAATGAAAATCAATGGCAAGAGCAGTCTTTAACCCCAAGATTCTAAGATAATACGGCATGTATTGTGGAGAAAAAAATTCTCTGGTGTCAAAAGATCAGCAGTTTGCACTTTATAAATAAATGTTTATAAATAAAGTAGTCAAGTTTTAGCATTCACATGATTTATCTGTATTCCACATGGTGTTCAGAAGTATCCATCAGCTCCTCACTTCTTATCTTCCATCTTTCCTCTTTCCAGATATCAAACAGATCAAGTGGGAAGTAGAACGTGACAGGTGGCTTCACAACAGGGATGTGAAAAGCATCATCAAAAGGAAGAAACAGTTCAGGCACGCAGGGCTGAAAAAGAAGTACAGAGGCAAGAAATCAAAAAGATGAGTTGGGCGCGATAACGTAGACATTTTTACAATAACCATTGCAAAATAATTATTTTCTTTATCAGTCTATCTTACTTTAGTTCTTGCTGCTTAACCACGCCATTTGGTCATTCTCCCTTATGCCATGAATTCCAGACCACTCATTGGATTTGTAATAAACTGAAAAATAGGAAAATCTGTTAACTGTAAGTTAGTTACTTTACGGCTAGTGTGTTTGGATGTAGAGCACTCCAGTTCTGAGGTCTCCATCCAACACTCCAGCCACACCTACATGTAACAACAAACACTTCTGCAATCTCTCCTGGCGTAGTTTTAAGCAATTATACAATCTGTTTTATATGTAAGATGCAAGAGAAGCTTCAGCCATCTTTCTGAAGCCAACAACCACAAACGTACCTTCCAGAATTGATGGAAACCTCTTCTGCATTGTGTATCTGAAGTCTGACAAGAAAGATAAGTCACAGTTACTTAGCATATTTTAAGAGAAATAATTAAATACACTGTTTTTCTAACTACTTTTACCTAAGTTTGTCCTAGCTGTCTACACTCAGGTGGTGTTGAGTACTGTGATCCACGTTTTTTTTTTTTTTTAAATTGTATCAGAAACATATTGAGGCTCCTCCTCTGTGCAGCTCTATCAGCGGAGTGTTTTCTGAGCTTCCTCACACTAGTAGTAACTGCATACAAGCTGCACACTTAAATGAAGCTGAGTGAAGCACAGCAGACTGACCTGCAAAGGACTATCAGGAAACTAATTGCTGACATGGACTTGGGCGTTCACTGAATCCTTCTTTAGGCAGCTTGTCTAAGCCAGCAGAAAATCATGAAATGGCAGCTTTATGCTGTCCTAGAGCTAACCACACCATGCAGAACTACAACTGAAGAACTTCTACACAGGCATGTAAGAATGAGAATGTAGTTATTTAAAAGGGTAGGTGAAGTTCCATTGGAACTTGGTCTAAAGTCACTCCCCAGCTGAAAGGGGGGGCTGGTGCCCCACTGCCCCAGCAGCGGGTGCCTTTGTGCTTGTGCCGACCCAGGGATGGCAGGGCTGGCTGCCATCTCCTGCAGGGGTGCAGGGCTGTCACACCACTGCTGAGCCCTGCAGGGCCCTGAGTGCAAAACAAAGCGGCTGCAGCACAGATGGAGCCTCCTTGTATAACTAAGCTGGTGCCTGGCTTACTTGTGCGTTACCCAAGCAGTGAATCAGAAGCATGAGAGGCTTCAGGGACTGACACTACGTCACTGGAAGCTGACCCTGGCTGCCCCCTGCACTTGCCAGCTGGGTCTGCTCTGGAAAATGTCAAATCACAGCGCCTGTGAGACCGAGCGGTGAACCTGAGGAACCCTCCAGGGTATACAGAGCAGATGCCTGAAACAGGATTCATCGAATCCTGCCTCATCTGACGGCTGCTTCCCCTTAACTATAAAAAGGCACGAGACTGCATTCCTGCATCAGGTAACCTGTGCTGTTCTCCCCCCAAAAGCCCAAACGCATATAGAATAAGCGCGGCTGGGGTGCAGTGCAATCCCCGGCCCTGGGGCACCCCGCCCGGCCGCCCCGCCGCACCTTGGCTGCGGTCCATGGCGCGGTAGAGCAGGAGGGCGCCGCCCAGCCCCGCCGCCTCCAGCGCCACCAGCCCCGCCACCAACCGCCGCCTCATGGCCGCCGCAGCCCCCGGGCCGCGCTTCCGTTAGCGCCCGTGCCGGCTGCGCACGCGCAGTGAGCCCGCTCCGCCCGTTGGGGCTGCCCGTGCGTGCGCTCTGCTTTCCGCCGCCTGCTGCTGGTTGCGTTATGGCCGTCCGGTAGCTAGCCGGCGTGGCGGCGGTGTCATAGAACGTCGCGAGTGAAAAGGGACCCACAAGGATCATCGAGTCCAACCCCTAGCTCAACACAGCAGTGCGCCAAATCCAAACCCTGGTGTGTGAGAGCGTTGTCCAAATGCTTCTTGAACTACGGCAGCTTGTGGTGGTGACCGCTGCCTAGGCATCCATGCCTACCAACCTCTGGTGCAGATCCTGTCCCTAACCGCCAGCTGCCCGTCCCCTGACACAGCTCCATGCCGTTCCCTCGGGCCCTGTCGCTGTCACTGAGAGCAGAGCTCAGCGCTGCCCCTCCGCTCCCTGTGAGGAGCTGCAGCTGCCATTGAGGCCTCCCCTCAGCTCCTCTGCTCTGGGCTGAGCAAACTCAGGGGCCTCAGCTGCTCCTCACACAACTTGCCCTACAAACTTTTCACCGTCTTTGCAGCCCTCCTTTGGACACTCTCTCATAGTTTTATGTTTTTCTTATGTTGTGGCACCCAACTTGCACCCAGTGCTGGAGGTGAGACCGCAGGGTGCAGGGAAGGGCAGGACAACCCCTCTCCTCGCATGGTTGGCCCTTTGTGCTGCCAGGGTGCACTGCTGACTCGTGTTCAGCTTGCCACCAACCAGAACCCCCCTGCATCCCTTTCCATGGAGCTGCTTTCCAACCTCTCATCCCCCAATCTGTCCATAGATCCAAGATCTGTCCCAGGTGCAGAACTTGGCTCTTGCTCTTGTTAAAGTTCCTCTGGTTGGTGATTGCCCATTCCTCTAATTTGTCAAGATTTCTCTGCAAGGCCTCTCAGTGTCCCAATGTGGTGTCTTCTTATACTTCCTTAGAGTACCTTCAAGTTCTGCACCCAAGTCATTGATGAAAACACTGAAGAGAACTGGCCCTAAAATAAAGCCCTTAGGAACGCCACCAGTGACTGCCTGCCAGCCTAATGTAACCCCATTTACAAGAATCCTTTCAGTCAACCTGTCAGCCAGTTGTTCACCCATCACATTACACTTCAGTCTAGCTGTGTGCTCACCATTTTGTCTAATAGGATGCTGTGAGAAACAGTATTTTGCTGAAATCGAAAAAGATCATATCAAATGGCTTCTGCTGTTCAACTATAATGGGTAATGTCACAAAAGGAGACTAAGTTTCTTCAGTACAGCTCTTGTGCTGCTTAACCCAATGGAGGAGCTGCTCTGCTGCTCCCGAACCAGCCCTGGGCCCCTCTGCATGCCCCAGCAGGGGAAACTATGGCTAGATATATAAGGCTGCCAGCCATTAAAAAGGGATCCTTGTCTGGTCGTGAGTGTATTGGAAAAGCCTGCGCTATGCCATAACTCAGTGTTTAGTTGTCCTTTTTTTATTAAAGGTAGTGGGTAGCTCCTACAGTCGTATTTTGAAACAAAAATGGTAGCACTACTTCCCTCTTGGTATTGTTCTTTCTGTTCTATGGCGTTGATTTCATTGTTTTATGTTACTTGTTATCTGTTTCTCTTAACTCTTAATGGTATGAGGTTGAGTTTATGGCCGAAATCTCTCTCTTTTTTTTGGGACTTTCTTTCTGAGGTGCTTTTTACCTATTAATGTTATGTAAGATTGGTTTTAATATCTTGCCGCTTTTTCTTACAGAACAATTCTTTTCCAATTCAGTTTTCTCTGGTGGCTGAGCTTGTTAGTATTAATTGCTCTACTTGCTCTCACTGGGATTTGTTCCTAAAGTAATTTCTCCTCTGCAGATTGTAAATAGGCAAGATCAACCCAGTTTTCATTTACAGAAAGGTGGGAAGGGAGGAGAGAAAGAAATGTATCAAATTCTTAGGGTTTTTTTTTTTTTTTTTTTGTGTGTGTGTGTGTGTGTGTGTGTGGGAGAGGCGGAAATAATACCACCCCTTAAAAATAGATATTTAAAGCACTTAAGGGCATTAGACCAGCACTTTCGTGTCCCAGCAAAAGTTGGTAAGCATGGCTGAGGAAAACAAAGCCTTTGTAGATGAAATAGATAAAGCATTGGCAAAGTCTGAAGGGATTACGCTGAAGGACCTGCTCTTCTCCTGCCAGGGGACTCCTTATCCGGTCACAGTGTGCAGTGCAGAGACGTTCCAAGCTCTGGAGAACCTGGAAGCCAGAAGAGATGATATGGTGCTGGTGTCTTACCCCAAATGCGGTGAATACATTATAAATTACTTGCTGTTGTCTATGGTACTATAACTAATCAGCTGACACAATAAGAAGGAAAATAAATTAATTATGGTTTTATGTTGTGTGAGGATAATGGGCATTTCTGTTACAAGCAGAGGCAGCAGGTTTTTTTCCTGCTTTATCTTAATTATGCAATCTGTTCCACTGGTTTTTATCCTTCTGAAAGGATAAAATGTTTTAGCATTCAAAACTATTTTTGGCTGAAGAAGTGAGAGTAAAGACTATAGTTTTTATTTATCAGTGGAGCAAGTTACCTCTGCCAGTGTGATAAACTGCATTCTGAAAAGAATATTAGTAATATAATATAGTGTAATGTGCAGAAGCAATAAAGTTATGCATTAGCCTCTAAGGAGTAGAATGTGGCAGTGCGCAGCATCTTTACTTGCAAGATAATAAGCATTTTGTTGGCATTATTATATTTAGTATCATTATTGTTTTTTCTTTGGTAATTGCAATGTGATAGATTATAACATACTGGAATTAAAAATCTTGTAGTCAAGAGGTCAGCAGAAAGGCAGGAAGGTGCTATAAGAGCTGTGAGAGTAAAAAAAGCCTGCGACCAGCCCACCTACCAGCTAGCTCATTTTGATCAGTATTGTGTCTTGTATGACGTTTGCTTACAAGGAAGGGACAGGTTTTGATAATCTAGGAAATGCTTTCTGAGTGTATGTTTTTACTTTGAGATCCAAGCAGCAGAAGCTTAGGGCTGCTGAGAAAATGTGGGTCCAGAGAAGGAATTCAGTGCACTAACACAGTTGGTGTGCTCACACTGAGCTCTAATAGGAAAGCCCTTAGCCAAGATCTCATCCAGCAAAGTGAAGAGCGTGGTCAGTTCCTATGGTTTTATTTTCGTCAGTTCTGGCCTGAAAATAAACTGTAGTGCATTTAGGCACATAAGAAGTAAGCCTGTAGTGTTTAGAGTAAATACATGCTAGCTGAGACAGAACATTGAGCCAAGAGAAGGAGAGGGCACACAAGCACAAAAGGAGGGAGATGACACAACAAGTAAAATATGCATCTTTGTTTTAAGGAGACTTTGATTTTGTTGGCTTTGTGTCCAGGGTTTTGATGGACCTTATAAAGACAGGCTATGGACAGAGCTTGGCACTGGCTTTGGTTTCTTACAGTTTGCCAGATGTGGAGTCATAGTACTGACTGCATCTGAGGTCTGATGGCTGGCTTCCTCTGCCAGCTTCACAGGTGTTTCCCATGCCAGGCTCAAACTCTTTGGTTGCACGTAATTTTTAGATGATTATGAATATGTTTGATGGCCCTTCAAAACTTTAATATTGTCCTCATTCCTTTTACCTACTGAGGATTATGAAGGTTAAGTTACAATAAAGTCTCTATATATGTAACATTTCCCCCAACTCTGTTGTGTGTAGTGGGGAGGAAAACTCAGACTAATGCAGAGAGACACATTTGTGAGGTGGGGTTGAGGGATGCTCCTGGCTGCCATACTTCTCAAGCACAGGTCGCGTGGTTCAGAGGCCAAGGGGGGATTTAGAGACCAGGCATTTTAGGTTTATCATTTGTAGATTTTTGTTAAAATAAGATTAGCATTTGTGCACATGCAGCTAATACAGTGCAGCTGAAGACATGGATTTAGTGGCTTTTAATGATTTCAGCTCTGTTTTTTGTATAAACTGTATGCATCATTAAATGTCTTACATTTATATAACACCAAATACCTTAAGATTTCTATATATCTGTAGATGTACTACAAAGCATTGTATGATGTGTACACATTACATACACATTATTGTATGACACAGTCCTGAGCCACTTTACGTAACGGAGGGTAGAAGACCTGCTTTCTGGGAATAACTTTCTGCTGAAAGCGTGAGGCTAAAGCTGTTTGCATCTTGTGTTCCCTGCTAGTGCCTCTGTCAGCTGCATTCACTGGGGACTGGCGGCATGCAGGAGGCTGCGGCAGCTCTGCGGCTACTTCTCTGCGGCCCCAGCAGGAAGCCTTCCAAGTGCCTCCCCACAAGGCCCCGGGAGGATGCTGTGGTCTGCGGTGAACACACAGTTCCCTCAGTCTGTCCCACCAGCTGTCACTGGGGCATCCATAGAGTTCTGGGAAACCTCAGGGAAATGGGCAACACAAAGCAGCTGCAGGAGGGCATAGAGCACGGAGTGAAGGTGTGCTGCTCCAGCAGGCCTGGCACCTAGCCTGTCATGCATGGCAGGGCTTCACTGCAAGGTCTTTTCCAATGGGAAAGATGCAGGTGTCTGGTGGGTGGCAGCTCCTCTAGCCCTTCTTCTGGCAGTCACTTTGTGGAGAAAGCAACAGGCACAGCTTGGGATAAGCACTGCTGGTATTGATGAATAGATGGCTCTTTTTCACTCTTGACCCAGTGCAGGGAGAGGGGCAGAAAATTCTCTGAAGGATGAATGAAACTCCTTGCTTATTCCTTCCTTCTCCTACCCAGACCCTTACCAAGTGTTTCTCTGTAAAAGATAGGAAAGCTGCCTTTATTGTCTGTCACTGATTGTTTTATGACTGTATTAAAAAGATAGTAAGTGTATAGTTGAGTCAATTCTACTCCCAGTGCTTTCCACATATCAGTTGTAAGTGAGCCAAGAAGGTCACAGTTAAGAAGGTGTTGAGGATCTTGTTAACGGAAAACATTATTTTGTTTATAGTCATTTGAGAGCTTTAATTTGATTTGAATCTGTAATTTGATGACTATTATTGTCTGTTATGCTGAATTAAGCCATGTAATGAGAAGGATCTGAGATCTTATATAAACCTCTGGTATGTTTCGTTTTGTTCTCTGGGTTTCTTGGTCCAGGTGTGAATTGGCTTATCCAGATTTTAAATGATTTGATATTTACAACTATTCAGAGTAAACCTGTAAACTCAGAACTACCATTTATTGAATGTGGAGATCCAGATAAATATCAGATTAGTAAAAAGAACCTACTTCAAGTCTGTAGTTTTCTCTCCTGCACCCCCGCATGCAAGTTATTAAAATGAAGTCATGCAGCAAGTAAAGATATTTCTCCTGAGAGGGTAAAAAAGGATAATCTAGGATGAGTAATGCCCTTTGATTAGGAGCTACTTCACGCAGGCGAGTCATGCTCACGGATTGTTGCTGCACCCATGTAATAAACCTGTTCTCACTTATTGTTCTGTTTATTTCTAAAGAGGATGAAGCAGATTCCATCTCCAAGGATTTTGGCAACACATCTGAATTATGGTTTTCTCCCCAAGTCTATTTTCAAGAACAAAGCCAAGGTGGGCTTTTTTTTTTTTTTTTTAATCCTTCTCCCTCCCAAGAACAAGCCTAATTTCACTGACAGCACCATCATGCATGAATTATTTTGGGGCCTCATCCTTGCACCCAAGCAAGTGTCATTGAGGGGAAGGGACTTGGAGGTAATGGGAATCTCATGACCTCTGGACTGGCTTAGCACCCACTATAATTTGCAAAAGCATTACTGGTACATAAACAAGAACAGATCTAGAGGCTGTCACAGAGCTCAAAAAATGGTTG
This sequence comes from Numida meleagris, assembly GCF_002078875.1. Taxonomy (NCBI): domain Eukaryota; kingdom Metazoa; phylum Chordata; class Aves; order Galliformes; family Numididae; genus Numida; species Numida meleagris. The sequence goes on along the minus strand of NC_034411.1, from coordinate 33,590,372 downwards.
AGGTGTCTTGCTTTTCTCTTTTATGCTACTCTTGTCTATGTACAAACATGGTGGGAATGAATATGACAGCAGTATCTCTTGATACTGTCTCCATGCAGACTCACATTTTTAAAACTTAAGTATTTCTGGTTCCAAGTCATTGAACAATAAAAGGTACATAGCATTGAGGAAATGTACCACAGATGAAAGGAGGAATTGGTTAAGGAATGGGGGTTTTAGCCATGTTCCATGAGTTTTTTTTTCCTGTTTTATGTATAGCTTGTTTACAGAGGTGTTTACAATTCTCCAAGGATTGCAGTCTCTTAGGATTTCAAATACATTGTTGCCATGATTTGAAAAATGGGAGATGATGGTAGCAGCTGTGGTTTCCTGAAGGAGAATTGAATGGAGCTTTTTCTACCAGTGGGCTGGAGAATGGTTCCTTAACGTTTCCCAGGTCTTAGGCAATTATGAGACAGTTTTCCATGACAATATTACGGTTTTTCCAACTGCTCCTTTCTACAGTTGCTTCAGGACCATAGGCAACTCTTAGGAGTGGTAAGAAGGTCTTTATTATGACCACGTTATAAATTTATTCTCTATGCCTTACCTAATAATGAAAATATGTTATAGCCCCTGGTAAGTTATTGATTGCAGAATGTTTGGTTTTACTGTCATTTTGGTTGCCAGGGGAAATAAGTGATCTAAAGTTGTTGATCTCTTTCTCTCACTCCAGATACTAGTGTTGTTTCGAAACCCTAAAGATACAGCTGTTTCATTTTTCCATTTCCACAAGAATGTGCCAAGTATCCCCAGTTACGGCTCCTGGGATGAGTTCTTCTCAGAGTTCATGAATGGGAAAGGTATGGTTATAGTTACTGAATGTAGCTGAAGAAGCAACAGAAGAAAATATTTAAAAACAACTAAATGGGACTAGTGGGAAAACAGCTGTGTCATAATTAGATTACTGGTGGCCATACCTCATGATAAAGGAGGCAGTTGAATGCAAAAATGGGGAGAAAGTCCAGAAGATACTTTGCTTCTGGATATTTTGCTCTTCCAAACAAGAGGAATTGCCTGGCAGCTTGATAATGGCACTGAGACAAAATCCTGTCAGTAAGTCACGGAGGCAATGCTACGAATCCAAAATGGTGGTAATGGAATGACTATTTGTAGTCTTTACCTTTTGTGTTCCCACACATGAGGCCAAAAACCTTATGAGGAACTTAGATTTTAGATTTAGACTGATGTCTAGCTTTGGCTTTTAAGAGGTACCTTTAATGACAATATAGAAATGGAGGGGAAGCACAGAGGAAATCTATATTTCTGTGTGGAAGCCAACTACCTACAGAAGGCCAGTGGAAGTCTCTGTTGTTCTGATATACAGTATGGTACCACTTAAAGGACAGACTGTTGTGTTTTTCTTCATGGATGTAACTGCTGGGCCAAAGAGAGCAATCCTTCAGTCAGAAAGAAAGAAGTACACAGTAATAAAAAGGGATCACACTGATGTTTTTTTTCCCTTCACAGTTGGCTGGGGATCTTATTTTGACCATGCAGTCACCTGGAACAAACACGCTGAGGATGAGAACACTATGATTGTAATATACGAAGACCTGAAAGTGGTAAAGCAGCTGCTGTGTACTGACAGTCAAAACACATCTGAGCCCATTTCCTGAAAACTGTTGAAATTAGAAGCAAATAGCACAGGTTCCTGAAAGCAAAGTTAACTATCCATTTAGGAACAAGTTGAGTCTGGCTATATGAAAGCTGAGCTCCAGTGTAACATACAAAATGTACTGTGAAGGAAGATAGTGTTAGTAGGTGATGGCCATGCGTGTCCCGAGTGGATAGGTCTTTTTTTTTGAGGAAGCGTATTATGTGACACCCTTCACTGCATTGTTTTCAGAATCTGTCTTCTGGTGTAAAGCAAATAGCGGAATTCTTTGGATTCTCCCCAGCAGTGGAGCAGATCCAGTCCATTGCAGATAGGGCTACTTTCCAGGCAGTGAAGGACAAGGCTCAGGAGACTCATGGTGCTGTTGGCACAGTTCTTTTCCACAAAGGTAAATTTGTTTACAGCAAACAAACAGCATATTTTGCAAGGCTGGTGAATGGTAGTGCTGCATCTTGGGCAGACAGGGATTTGGATGAGTAAGTGATTAACCTTTATGTATAATTTTCAGGGTTGGAACTTAAGAAACACTGATTGTGCTTCAGGATGCTATCACCTGATTTCATCATAAGTGCCAGTACCATTCGGTAAAGCCCTGTATAATGTGGTTAGCAGAAGTGCCTTCCAGGTAGCACACCCTTCAGCCATGGTATGCAGCAAGCACCAATTAAAGCAAAGAATTTTATTTTGGCTTCTGTGAGTACTGGGGGTAGTCTGGCACTTGATCTGCAAAGTACCTCCAAAGATTTTTCTTCTTGGATTTCCTGTATAACCTTTGTGGTTGCCTAGGAACCTCACTCAATTCATTGAATCCGGACACTCCACAGGTTGAGCCGTGCCTTTTAGCCATGGATCAAGCGAGAGCTGTAGACCCAGAATACCTCAGGCAGTGAGCTCTCCAAAATCTAGATCAAAAGTAGACTGCAGCTTAGGGTAGCGTCTGGTTGTGGCACACTACTCTCTTGCAGTTAAAAGCCACATCTTTGAACATTCTGAGTTCTGCTGATCATCTTTTATAGACTTCTGCAACTCTGTGAGGCACAAGGCAGACCAGTAGCTTCCTGTGTCCCACTTCTGTTCACATTCTGTTAAGGACACTGAAAGTAAAGCAGCAGAGTGTATTCTTTGGTCAGGAATTCTTATTTTATTAAAAAAAAAAGTGGATTATCTTGAAATATGACAAGAGACGTGATTTTATTTGTTTTAAACCATACTACTTTGTCCTTACAGCCAAGGGTATTACTTTACTTTTCCTTATATCCCAGGTGTTGTTGGAGACTGGAAAAACCTTTTCACTGAAGCTCAGAATCAGGAAATGGATGCCAAATTCAAAGCGTGCTTAGAAGGAATCAAGCTGGGAGCAAAGCTAAAAAATGATGTGTACTGCAAGGTCTGAGCTTCCACTACGGAAAAGTCTTAACGTCTAGGCTGTTTTTTGTTCACTTTCATGTAATCAAAGAGAAATTAGAACAATACCTGATATGAAATTTTTGAAAATATATGTAATTTGCAAACGTGTTTGTGCTGTCGTAACTTGCACAAGCAATCCTCACTCATACAGTTATAGTGTCATTGCCTTGACTGGTTTCTCTTGTTTTTTAAAACTGATATTTAGCCATGATTTTGTGTGGAATTTATATGCAATTGCTGAACCTGCTGAAATCACTGGAAATGTGTTCGTTAGGTTGGAAGTGACCTTTCAAGAGATTTTTTTAAAACAATCATGAGGTGTCTTCTTGATTTTCAGATTTGGGAATGCACAGTATTTCAGTTTAAAATGAAATTTCGCAAGGATTTTTTTGTTGTTGTTGTTGCCACTTTCTCTGTGTGGATAAATGTGAGAAAAGTAAGGGAAAATGGGTAGAAAGTTTCTACCTCTTTTGGCATGAATATTTTTCATTCTTTGGTAGTGGAAGTTCTAATCCTCAGCAATTGAAAGAATTGCCTAGGGCAGAAGTTGCTCAGGGAGGTTGGAGTGAGGACTGAAGAGCAAAGTAGAACACACAAAACCAAACCAAATCAGAATGAATTGTGTTAATACCAAACAAGTGAAGTTGATAAAGCTTTTCAAACTAATTCAAGGTTCCCTATAAGTGGAAAATACAGCTGTGTTCCTTATGTATTTGCCTCAGCTGCAATAGGCCCTGCTGGAACAGTAGGTTAGTGTCATTGCTAAGCACTGTATAAAAGGAAATTCAGAAGACTCTGATTGAGGATAATGTTGAAAAAGGAGTACCAATCTCTAGTAAAGTAGGTTGCATGAATTACTAGATCAATAATAGCCAATCTATCTGCTTAAACTGCCATCTTCCTCCATTTAAGATTTTACTGAAGTATTCCAGGACATTTCATGAGAAAATCCTGAATCAAGATGCTAAATGATACGTTTTTACACCTTTAGATCAGCAAGGTTATTTAAGCTAAGGTCGCTTGGTCATTTGAAGTAATATTTTATAGATGACATACTTACATTCTTAATCACCAGACACTTCTAAGCACATACTCACTTACTCAGGGATTACCAGCTGAGAATGAGCATTAAAGAGTGTTGAATATAAGACTGTTGAGTGTGAGGGGCAGCTGATTTGTTTGCGGCTTTCTGTGTGTTTTAGTTCTGTTCTGTTAAAAATGAAAGCACAGATGAAAGCTAAATGTAATGTCACTGGAGAAAGGGAAAATTTTTACCTTTTTCAAATGCATTCAGAATGGAAAAGCACTGTGAAATGCTTTCAGATGGTGGCATTGAAGGTCAAACCCAATGGCCCATAGTGTTTATGGCTTTGACAGCAGCTAAACAAAAAAATCGAACCCAACAGAAAAATTAAACTCTTCATTGTGGAAAATCACCAGTCATATATTCTTTCAGCCGTACACATAGACAACAGTTTTGGTTTTACATTTTCCATTTATATTTTGTATTTTATATATGTTTTCCCTTTTATACTTGTTATTATGGAACCTAGTAGTAAAACTTTAAATGGTATTTTTGACACATTAAAGAATATGTTGGATCATTTGCCTTTTAAAGAAGAGATTTTTCACTCCCTGACTACAGGCTTTGATTTTTTTTTTTATTGGTGACTTGTTTCGCGCTTAAATTTTCTAGCAGTTGAAAGTATTTATGATATCGATATTATGGTAACTGGTAAACGCTGCTCTATTAGTACTTTTGTCACCTCCATTTCCCTTATGAGCTGCTCAATAACAATCATAAAGCAGGAAAGTATATTAAAATGATCTTGAAAAAGAGAAATTGGAGGTCTTCTTGGAAAAGAGAAGCATAAATGTATTTTTCTAAAGCAAGAGATGGCTCCCTTGTGTGTGTTCAGGGTGTCAATAACCCAACGGAAAAGAATTCTGGTACTGAATTGTAATAAAGGTACAATGGGATCAAAGCAGACAGAACTGAGCTCAATTTTCTCATTTACAAAATGCACACATTTTATATTGCTGCATTATGCAGTACATTAATTGGAAAGATAATTAATGTTGAATTACAATAGCAGTGCTCTAAAAGTACAAGGCACATATGACATCCACAGGAACATCAAATAATTCTTTTCTGAGGGTATGCTGGTTATTAGAATGGATGCCAAATGGCTTTATAATGAAGGGGGATATGAAACACAATCATACCAATTTTGTTATAATAGCAAATGCCTGGACTTCTATTCTAATGTTGTTTCTTTAGGAAAAACCCTAACACTGATCTCTGTTTTGGCTGAAAGATCACCTTTGCTGGGGAATAACACCTTCTGTTCTACTCTTAACATTCTGCAGAGCTTGGCAACATACACAAAAGGTGCTGAAATGAGACTGGTCAGTGGTTGTTCTGAATGTTAATATTGTCAGGACTGATGCAAAGGAGAGAAATAGAAAACAACATAATGAATGACAGCATACTCTATCAGTGTTGTGTCTGAGCACCTTGCTGAAGTGCTCTGGTAAAATGTTTTTTACATTCGGATGCTAATGGAAATGGATACAATTATGATGAATTGCGGTCACACTTTGTAGAATGGATAACATGAAGCAATTGCCAATATAATAGTGTATAGATGGTTAGTATCGACACAGTCTAGGTTGCAGCTAATTACTTAAGTCAGCCAGAACCAGCTAGAATTGAGGTTCTTGATATGGTACTGGGACTGGAGACCAGCTGGTGAGAGAGCAATACTTGGTTTGGGAGTCCTGGGTAAGAATGATGGCAGAAGGTATCACTGCTGGCAGTGTCACATGAAGGGAGGGTGCTGTGGCACAGCTGCCCATGAAAGCATCAAGGTGTGCCCCTGGCACCCTTCTCTCTTTCCTGTGGCTCTTCTACTCCTTGTCACCATCAGTGAAAACCAGATCTTCTTTGTCCACATTAAAAAGGCAGAGCGAGAAATGAAGTGACCATCTGGACTCTCTGCCCTCCCTCCTTTCCTTACAAAGCTGTAAAGGTGCTAGAAGAAAAATATGGCAGGGATATCAGGGCAAGAGCCTGCCGTGGTGTTTGTCAGATATTTTCATGCCAGGTGCTTGGTACTGCCTGGCTTTGCAGCCAAATTAGGGTCAGCTGGTGTTGGGAATGGGCTGAGTACCAACTTGTCCCTTCTCCCAGCTGCATGAAAATGTAACCAGTGGAAATGTGTAGGTGTTGTGCTTGGTCTTACAAATATTCAGTTTACATCTGAATGGAAAGTTTTCTGTAAGATCATTTGGCTTATGCAAAGCCTTTAGAAGCTTGAGGAAGATAGAAAATTCTTCTTTGACTTGGCTCAAAATGTAAGGCAGGCAGGAAATGAAAGAGGGCTCTGCAACTAGTGTCTTGGGAGGTTTGTGTACTTGTGAATAATGTAAGCTTATTGGCATACGCATGTTGGGTCTCCAGTGAATTCCCTGCTGTTTTGCATTTACAAGCCAATGAAGCTGTTTTTGTTACTATAGCACTCATTAGCATTCCCCCCAGCAGGTAAATAAGTCATAGATTCATGATTGTGTATTTCTGCTGTATCCGTAGGCAAAATATTTATATTCAAAGGAAAAAATAAAATACAAGATAATCCACATTAACCATGTGCCCCCAAAAAGTAAAAACAACAATAACAACAACAAAAAACCTTACCAAAAACAACGAGCCCCCCAGAAGGAGCACTTACGGAGAAAAGAGAAGGATATATCTTTTCTCAAAGCAGAGAGAGTGGCTGAAATAGTTTCTGCAGATTTCCAGACTACTCTTTTCTTTTGTTCTTTGTGCAAATTCTTATGCTGTGTATGTTTTTTTCAACACAATCCACCATCTTTTTCCTGTTGGCATGGAATTATTTTTGTTTTCTGACTGTTAGTTGTTTAGAGAACTGTTTCCTTTTCTACTTTTTGTTTTGTTTTATTCTGGCAAGCTACAGGGATTGTCTTCACTTGCGACTTCCAGGTTTCTGAGCATCAGACTCAGGGTTAGCCAGTTATGGGTCACTGTGGAAGATTTACCTCAGTGTTGCTGACCTGAGGTGTCACTTGGTGGAGTCTGCTTCTGCCAAGGTGACATTTAACATCCATCCAGACCTCTACATGAAACAGGATCAAGATGATGGGAAATTACCTGGAGTAGGAAAAAGGGTAGTGATGGAGATTAGGCTTCCCTGTGCTTAACTGCCCTGAGGTGGAGTGGAGGCCTAGACGCCCAGCAGTGCCACCTCAGACCTGAGCCCTGCGGCCTGCACTGCCCCCAAGGGAAGGTTGTGGAAGGAAAAAAAGTTCACTTCTTCTCATGAAAAGTGGAAAAGCAGGGTGAAGGAGCAGAGGACAGCAACTGCAGCCCAGGTGTGCATGCAGGGTGGCTAGCGCTGAGGGCTGGTGGCACGCACCTGCTGACTGGGGAAGAGTTGTGCTCTCCTGGGCTATTTGGTGGATGCTGCACGGTCTGCTCTTAAAGGTAAGATAAACTGTTGTCTATTTGAAAAACTTTGTTCAGTTCTCAGACCATACTGGGGCAAATATGTGGGGAAATCAGTTTCTCATTATTTAGTTCTGTCACACAGGCTCTGTTGTCTGTGGTCACAGTGTGGTAGTGGAACTGGGCCTCCTACCTGTTGTACACATGCAGTGGATGTATTCCTGCACAGCCATAGGTGACCATGCAGCACAAAAAGCATTTTGAATGCCACCTTTAACACTTGTGTTTTACAGAACCTCTGCAGAGAAACAAATGTGTTTGAGCGTTGTGGTTTGTTCATTCTTCCATACAGCAGAGAATAATGCTCACGGCGGAGGAGTAAACAAGGCAATAAACAATCTTCTGTAGTTATCAAATGTGAATTTCTCTATGGTATGTAATTGTTTTGCAAGCATTTTATGCCTCTCTGGCCCCTGTTCCCTGTCTACTGCTATTTTAAATAAGTGATCTGAAGCACAGGAGACAGTGTGTGTATTCGTGAATGATTTCAGAGTTTTATTGCAATGCTGGATGGGCCCTCTAGGGCTCTCTCTTGTTGCATTTTTCACTGACAGTGTTTTGAATAGTTTACAGAATAGGGCCATACAAATGCTTTGTCCATAAATGAATTGTGTGCTGAAAGCCCAAGGGCACAGAAAGAGAAGAAAAATGCATTAATACAAAAAGACAACTATATAATGCAGTAGAATAGGTATCATTATTAACTGCTGTAAATACAAAGCTATTTGCCAGCATGACAGACTCTTCAGAATAGCAATAATGGAAGCAACTCGAGTTTGTTTCAGAAGGAAACCTGTTCAAAGTTCAGAATTAAGTCAAAGCTATTGAGGGTAAAAGTGAGAAAAGAGACAGTGTTAACTAGGGTACAGTGATGCAGTTTCTGCTGTTTTGTAGTACAAAAGTGAAGAAGAACACTCATGTACCAAAGAAGAACGTATATCAAAAGAATCAATATGGCAAATTGCATTCATTGAGTAGGAAACAGTTCAGCTTGAATAAAAAAAGAGAAATCAAACCAAATGTGGTATCTGATTACAAAAGGATGAACATAAATACAGAATGAATTGAAACAAAAAAAACCCCAAAGTTAGGCTACGATCCCTTTGGGCCAATTGAGTTCCTCTTGCCTACCTGCCCACGGATTAAATTTGCATTAAATTTGCATTCATTTACATAAATGCACATGAAATTCTGTTTTATGATACAGAGGCTTGCAGCACATCTCTCTCTGTTGAGGGGGACAAGGACACAAGCAGTAATGAATTCTGCCTTCCATACATGGCTGCACCCTGCTCCTTGCCTCTGTGATCTATATGTAGCGGCGCAGTTCTTCACTGCTGGGTCCTCTGCACGTTCCATGGCCACCCCTCTGTCTCCTTAGCCAGTGACAGGGATTGCTTCCTGGGCACAGGAACTATTGAGACACTACAGCAGTTTTGAGATGAGCCTAAAGAGAGGAAAGGAACTTAAAAAGAAACATATCCATTTTTCCCCCTCTTTGAATAAGGTAATAGCCTTTTACACCTGGTGGTTACAGCCCTGTAGAAGTGACACTTTCTTCCTTTGCATCTCTGGAGCCTAAAGGGAGAGGTGGATAACAAAGCCCAAGAAGTGCTTTCAGGCTGTGCGATCCCGATTCTCATTTGCGCCTGCCTCTAGGAAGGTGGTTTTGCAGATATGCTACATTTTGCAGACTTTTCCAATAGTTAGATGAAATGATGTCTGCTGTCGCTGTGCCTCTCTCATTCAGTGTGCTGGATAATGTGAACCTTGTTCTTGAGTGTTTACTTCTCATTCTCTTCACGTGGAGGTCTAGCTTGCCATGCTGGGCTGTTTGGCTTGTAGGTTGATTGCTCTGAACTTCCAGTTGCTCACCTTGAGGAATCTATCAGAGCATGTGCATGCTCTGTTTAGACCTTTGGTTTGGGTAAATAGCTCTGTATAATCTTGCAAAGGCGAGCAGCTCTCATGCACTTACTCTGAGGTGCTGTAGGCCCTTTGCAAAGGAACTGTCCTGACTTGTTCTGGGGCAGGGAAAGTACATTTACTTGCACTGAAAAGCCAGTGCCTTATTCTGTGAGCTCTGGAGGGAGCATGTTGGCTCTATCTTTTCATTGCCACTTTTCCATGTTGTCACAGGCCTTCCAGACTGCATTCATCTATTGCCGGTGATGAGTGGTGTCCTCCAGGGGTCCATCCTGGGATCGATGCTCTTCCATGTCTTTATCAGTGACTTAGTGGGATTGAGTGCACCCTCAGCAAGTTTGCTGATGACACAGCTGAGTGGTGCAGTGGATACAACAGAAAGAAGGGATGCCATCCAGAGAGACCTTGGCAATCTTGAAAAGTGGGCCTACATGAATCTAATGAGGTTCCATACTTTGCACTTGAGTGGGGGGCAATCCCAGATATGTGTATAGACTGGGAGAAGAATTAATTGAGAGCAGTCCTGAGGTGGCAGTAATAAATGGGATGCAGAGACAGCCCTTGGCGTGGGGACAGTGCTGGGGGGAGCTGCCCTTGCTGCGTGTAGTGGAACCCTGACTCCGGGCTGGCCCAGAGTCCAAGTGCAGCCCCTCTGGGTGACACCTGAGCTGAGCAGCGTGACCTGGGGGAAAGCTAGGGTAACTCAGGTAACTAGCCTCAAGCCAAAACATGGCATCCTGAGGGCCAATGTTGGGTATGCATGTGTTGCAGTGGGCCTACTGCTGAGCACACTGGAAAAGTAAGGCGGCAAATGGGTCTGATTTTGAGAGAGTCTGGAAGGTGGTGGCTGTTATTTGTGTATTTCAATATTGATACATGCAGTCACTAATCTTTTTAATGGGAAATGTGAGTCTAATTTGATTGCATTCTAGGGTGATTATATATAAATTGCTTCCTTTTAGGGATGGTTGTTTAGAATCAAATGAAATATTGCACTGCTGAGTTTCACAGACTTTTGCTAACTTATAAGAACATAATGGTTAGTTGGCATTTAATTATGCATGTAACTAATCCAAAGCAATACTGGGTTTTATAAAGATAATTGGTAAGTTGTCATGTAGGTGGTTTCTCTGAACGGCTTCATAGCATTTAGAGGACAAAAGAAATTGCACATAAATAATAGGTTATTAGAAGTAAATTGGTACACATTTATTCATAGCATCAGAAATGGCCAATTCAGCTCACACCGGAATTCTTCAGAAAACTACAGCCACGTTATTTGCATAAAATAACATCTGAAATTTACAATTGGCTTTGTTTCCCATCCGTAATACCTTATGTAATTACTGCAGCAGTCCACTTTTGAAGAAATCCATTATAATTTGAATTGTGTTCATTCTGATGCTGTGAATAATTGGCCATATATTCTGACAAATGCATTTGTTGTTTTGACCCCTTAAATCTGAGTGAGCCATCCTAAGGGAACAGACTCTTGACATCTTTGTAGCCATCTTCTTCCTATAAAACTTTCATCCTATAAAACCCTTCGTAGGAGAATGGCATACAATTTATCCTCTAATTAGGAGCTATTTGGGAATGGGGAGAAGTTTTAGATCTGTATTTTCCTTTAGAGAGTGCAGCTGAACAGTGCGGATTGTTACAACAGCAACAATAACAAAACCCACTTTTTTTTCCCCTTCTTTGGACTGAAAATGTTAACTGAAATTAAATATAGGAGGAGAGCTATGCCACATTCTACTGTCAGGTAAATGCTCTCCTTAGAAACCGCATCAGTCTGCTGGGATGAGTTTGGCCTTTTAAGTGCTCTCCTGTGTGTTGAAACATGATAGTTTAGTGACAGGATGGGGGGGAGTGGCTTCAGGTTGCGCCGGGGGAGATTTAGGCTGGACATTAGGAAATACTACTTTTCTGAAAGAGTGGTCAGGCGCTGGAACGGGCTGCCCAGGGAGGTGGTGGAGTCACCGTCCCTGGAGGTGTTCAAGAAACGTTTAGATATAGCGTTGAGAGACATGGTTTAGTGGGGTTATTGGTGGTAGGTGGATGGTTGGACTAGGTGATCTTGTAGGTCTTTTCCAACCTAGCTAATTCTATGATTCCATGATTCTATGATCTCGGCTCTTTTATCAAGGGGAGCAGGCAGGAATTCATGTTGGGCTTTTTGTGTTGTGCCATGGGACAGTCAGATCGTTGAGGGGCTGGCACTGCTTTACTCATTAGGTGTTACTTTCATTCTACCCATCTGATTACGAAGTTCAGTCGGAATTAGTATCTGAGAAGATCTGTCAGACCTATGTGTGCACTGGAGCAGGCTGCCCAGATTGGCTGTGGAGTCTCCTTTTCTGGAGTTATTCAGTACCCACCTGGATGCCTACCTGTGTGACCTGCTGTAAGGAACTGCTTTAGCAGGGGGCCAGACTCTATGATCTCCAGTGGTCCCTTCCAACCCCTATGATTCTGTGATTCTGTGAAAATGCCCTTGAGCAAAACGTGACATGATCATGCCCTGTAAGCATTAAGGCACGCGTGACGCTGTTTGTGTGACAGAGTACAGAATGAAAAGAAAAAGCCCAATGTATTTTAACACTATTACAGGACAGAGAGGCTGAATTAAAGAGGAAATCCGGAGGGACAACAAATTGTCTTTAGCTGTACATAATTTTGTCACTTTTCATCTGAGAGCAGGAATCCTGGGAATGAAACCTTTCAGCATTTAAGTATTATCAATGGTTACAAGGTACAAGGGATAAACTGGACTTCTCATTTGTTCTTTACATTGCTTTCCCTAAAATGTAGATGCAGATTCCAAGGGATTTAGGTGGTGCCCTGAAGCCAGGCATTTTTTCATTCCCACATCTGCTGCCCAACTCACAAACCAAAAGTGAAGCAGGGTCTTTACCTTTCTGCTTGCTTAACTGGAGTGATGATATCAGTTTCCCCCTCTTCTCTTTTTGGGACACCTCGCAGGAGAGTATATCTCAAATTTTAATTCCTTCTCTGGGGGTCAAACCCATGTCTCCCAAGAGAGAATGAAAGTGCCAGGTTGTAGGCACCTGTGATATAAGGGAACTTAGAGACTCACCAACTGAAGCTCTTGTACTTAGCTAAAACAATTACAATTAATTGGATAAGACAGTGGGAACACGACATTGTCTGTGCCAATTTACATGCTTTTGGGAGATGTGAGGTGAGGGGCTGAAACATTAGGAGAGGAGAGGAAAATTACTGTGTCTCTTGTATTCTGCATAGTACATTAATCACTGATCTCTGCATTGTGCTGTGCTGTGCCTGGTGCGCAGAGCAGTCTGATGGGTGCAGGCAGCCTAGTGCATGCCTATCAGGCAGGCATGTGAGCTGAGGTCCCCAGGGAGGCTGAGGAATGTCCTCATGCTAATCTTTGCAGATTTAGACATGGGAGAATGAAAATACATGGGCATGTGGGCATGATAACAATATGAATTCTCAGTTAAATGGAAATTTATACTCTCAGAGTAAAGCTTATCTGGACAAGCTCATCTGCCTCTCTTTCCTACACTAGCTGGATGTGACAGCGGTACCCTGTCTCTGTCACCTTGATGTCCCTCAGGACCAGCAACAGGACTACTGGAAAATACATGGCAAAGAAGAGAGGCTGGATCAGCTTGAGATAACAAAAATTCTGACAGAGGAGTAGTGGGAAAATGTAGCTGAGGGTTGCTAAAAAATTTTGTACAACCCACTGTTCTGCTTGCACCTTTTTGTCCATCTGTCCTGTAACTTTCAGCCTCCAGTGTGATTTGCTTGTACCGTATCCTACCAGATCTGAAGAATCCCATTCTCTCATGCGTGTGACAGCACAGCATAGCATTACTGCTGCTTTGTCCCCTGACTCCATGTCAGCTTTGGTACACATAAAGCAGCACGGAAAACATAGGAAAATAGATGGTTTGTTTGCTAGCACTTTGCTACTGGTGCCTAGAAGGAGAATGTGTGGGTGATCTCTAGTTCCCAGTGTAACTTCTAGCATATGCTGTCCCTACAATGTGTTCTGGACAGAAGAGCTCCAGGACATGCCAGCATCTCTCAGCATGCAACATCCCCGGCAACACCAATATCTAAACCATCATCTTGTTCTTTCTGTTGTTTACACAAAAGTACATTCAGAAACTATTTGTGCAGAATTATTACTCATGTAAACTTCTGTTGATCAGTCCTACTAATCCCCAGATAAAAGCTGGAACTGCTGTGGAACTGCTTATTGACCAGCTAAATAGCAGTCAATCTCCAGCATTGAGTTCACTGATTTTTGGGCTTTACCACTAATGAAGTTTGACAACATTTTAGTTGTAGGGGGATTTTAGGATTTATACTGGTGTTGCAAGATTAATACTAAGAACTAGCTAATTCTATTACACAGCTTTCTGTTACAAATTAGTTTGAAATTCTGCTTGCGTAGAAGGTAATGCTCTGAACCTAGTTTGTCCCCAGTGTTCATTTGGAATCAAAAGTAACTGATTTTAACTTTTTCCTGACAAAATGCTTCCATTGATTTCTCTAGTACCTAAAGCCCTGCTTTAAGAAAAAGCACTTAAACATTTGTTTGAATCAATCCCTATTCAGAAAAAAGATATAAGAACAGGCTTAGTTTAAGGTCCCCTGTAGACCACATAGATTTCTTACTGCATTATGAAGTGTTTAAGTCCATTAGTCGTGGTCTCTATTATCCTTCATCCACCACTCTCCTTGGTCTCTGATTATGATAAAAATGCTCTCTTCAGATAAGTTCGTGTTTCAAAGGTGGGCTAACCCCAAAGTCCTGCAGTAGATTGTTGTCTAGGCTGCTCTCCCAGAAGATAAGTGTGCCTCCTCTTCTTCTCAGCTTCTTTGCTTTGGGATCCCTTGTCTCAAGGGCTGCAGCTGTTCTGGTGGGTCCTGGATGGAAGTAGTCACAGCTCCTTGCCATCTGGTGTTGCCTTCCAAAGCAGTATGAGAGCCGAAGTTTTACTGCCAAAGAACGCCTCTTGTTTCTCACAACATCCTGTAAAAATACTGTATGTTCTGCACACAAGACATTGTTGAACTGGAGTCATATCATTAGTTTTCAAAAGCATATTCTGTCCATGATGTAACGTTACCTGAATTGTGATGTACCGAATCCCTATTTAGGAAAGAAGTCCAAATGCTGAATTCCCTAACATGTGGGCATATTTATATCTGGGAATTGGTCTAGTTAGACCTGGTCCTGCTCTAGAGAATGTGACCAGCTGAAAAATGTAGATCCAGAATTTTAACCATGCTCACTAACGAAGAATGTTTGTAATTAGGTTCAGGTTTGGGCACCAGTTTCTTAAGAGCCGCTTTGCCAGGGTGTTACTAGCCTGATCGCTTCTCTTATCTGAGAAGCATGGAGACGTTTAGTAAAGTATCAATATAAGTGTTTTTCATGTGGAGCATCACAGAACATTAATGGGGGTAAATGGAGAGAGAAGGAAAATAAGTTTTACAGGCTGAGGTGCTTCCACAACAGCAGAGTGCTTGGTACAGTGGGTATCAGCTTTCTTCTCTAGGTGAAATTACAGTGGAACTGAAAAGGAGCAAAGAAGATTGTTAATTCTTTCCTCCTTGTTTTACTGGATTATTATAAAAGACTGCCCTCCAGCCTGCTGTGCAAAGTGCCAACATCCACCTTCTGCAAAGTTTTCCATACTTATGTATGTGCCACAGTGGGATGCAATAACTTCCACCCTGCGTTCTCTCGTCTCTACATCAGCTACTCATAGAATAAGTTTGGCCTGTACTGTTTCTTTTTTATTATTCTTATTACTATTTTTACTGAACATCCTACATAGAAAAGATGTAATATATGGTATATTTCAGGCTGACATTTAGGACCAAATTCTCATCCCACTGCAGATCTAATCAAAGCCTTTTCCATCCCTTGAGCTCTAATACCATATGAGACTTAACGTTCATGGAGACAGAAACTTCTGTTGTTTATCTTCAGAAGATATTTCTTTCACTATTTCAAAAATATAGGAATTGCCCCTTCAGGATTACTCCTGGGATCATGATACTTTAGGGTTTGGGGAATTTATAAAACTTCATTTCAGACTGCTTATCTAAGTGCTTTGTAAGTCTGTAAAAATATGAGCTGTGCCTGTGACATGGGGGATCAACAGTCACCCAGGGCTCAAATGTAGCTTTAATACAGCCCTTGTGTGTACTGCCAAAGGTCAAGGACTACAAAATGTGTACAGAATGATACGTGGTTTTTTTTGACAAGATAGGGATCCCAAGAACAGTTCATTTACTGGTGAAGTGTAAAAGCCTTGGTGATCTTTTGAAACTGAGTGCAAATGAACTCCAGTATCCACTGAAACTTCTAAATACCTTAGTGTTTTGGGAAGTACTCTTATCTTCTGGCATTATGTGGTATATTAAGCAAAAGCAAGCATTTTGGTTACATATTTAAAAATATCTGTGACAGAACGTGGAATGCATGAATGTACATTCATTTTTATGGGATACTATGAACACTATGAGAATGGTTATGCCAGGCTGCAAACTTCCTTCTGATTGCAGACTCAGTCCTTGCCTTACTCCCCTCTGTGTCCTCGATCCAAGTAGCTTGTAACACTTCATATGTATATTTTCTTGAACATATCTTGAGGACCCATTTACTCTCTGCCAGTGTTCGATTGAAAAGCCACTGTATGACATACGGCCTGAGGTCTTGAAACCAGTGACTGCCCCTCTCATCCGTACTATAGGCTTGTGGGCGCTCCTTAGAGCTCTGCCATGTGTTTTAGTTTCAGCTGGGATGGAATTGTTTTCTTCAGCATGTCTGGTATGATGCTGTGTTTTGGTTCTAGGACAAAAACAATCTTGATAAAACACCAATGTTTATATTTGCTGCTAATCAGTGTTGTACAGAGCTAAGACCATTCTTGGTGAGGGGCCCAAGGAGCTGGGGGGGAACAGAACTAGGACAGCTGACTTAAACTGGCTGAAGGAATATTCCATACTATATGACATCACGTGGAAGGGGTCTTGAAAGGGGTGGGGGGTTCATCTGGCTCTCTTCCACTGCATGGGGGACAAACTGGACATTGGTCTGGAGGTGGTGAGCAATTACTTGTGCATCACTTGTTATATACATTCATATATAGAGATATATTTATCATGATTATTGTCCTTTTCCTTTTCTCCATCTTAGTAAATAGTTTTTTCCCAATCCACGAGTTCCACTTTGTTTTTTCTTTTCGATTCCCTTCCCTATCCCACTGGGAAGGGGAGGGAGTGAACAAACAACTATGTGGTGCTGAGCCACCTGCCAGGTTAAACCACAAAAAGAGTGCATCGCTGCTTATGAGACCACAGCAGAGGAAGCAAGCAGCATGCTACGTGCTAACACAAAATATTCGTGAGTAGCACTGAAGAGATATACTTGCAGCATCCTCTATGCATTTCCCTGGATGAAGTTCTTCACTGTTGTGCTGTGTTCACTGAACTACTGCTACTACTGCATGAGTAATGGTCAGTTATGCCTAGTTAGTTCTTGAGGAGTTTTCTGTGTATTTGTGTAACCACAACTTTATGGTGACTTTGAAGTTGCATTCCATGGAATGAGATCCCAATCTTAAATGCTTATGGAAATCTCCAAGTGAGTTTATTCTTCAATAATAATATTGTAAGATGCCCACAACTGAGGATGCACCACAGAACTTCTCTCCTGTCTCCTTCATCTATTTTTTTTCATAGCAATGTGATTTTATTTGGAAGCATTAGATAATGTTAATATTGGAATTGCTTTGTATCAATGTCTTATTAATACAGAAGTTAATGGATAGTAATGAAAATATCCATGTGGAGTTGTTTTTATAACTCAAGCAGATGAGCAACTTTTCATCTATTTCAAGTCACTTCTCTTCTAAAGAATAAACTTCAGCATTGTATTGTGGCTACAGCCTTGCACTACATAGAATGTACTGAGTTGGAAAGGGACACACAAGGGTCATTGAGTCCAATGATGAGCACTGTTTAATAAAAAAAGATAGATAAGTTGAGGAAGAAGTATCAGCCAGCTAAAGCTTGACTGAGCTCCTTGGGGCTACTGCACGAGGAAGACTAGGGCTACTACAGACTTCAGATGTGGACTCTGTCTTTAATGAGACATTTACTTTAATATTTGTTCAAATTAGTAGCAACATATGAAGTAGATTCTGAAAACTGTCTTTTAACAGTATTTTTTTCTTATGTGTGTCAAAATCTAAAATACTAGGGTCCGAGCCGTATTTAAGTTAAGTCTTTATCCCTTTGGTTAATATATATCATGTGCTTTGTCCTTGGCTGCCATGTGATTCTGAGTCACCTTTCTTTGCTATTTCTTTGCTTTGATGTTTTGGGATGCCTGCAAGCTGTTCTGGCTCTTTTGCCCGTGGAGAAGGTTTATGAGGAAACTGAGTAGAGACAGGACTAGGGAACGTTATGTACTAACTGCTAATATTTGGAACCAGTATTAGAAAGTTAATTCCCATTTGGAGATGTATATTGTAATTATTTTCCATGTATAACTTTCATTAGATCTCAAAGAAGGCAGAAGCATTGTATCCCTTTTAAACCATTTTGAACAGCAACCTTAATATGGGCCATTACTCTTCTGAATTCCCTGGCAGATGTTTAGGCTGACAAATGCCTCAAAAGGCATTTTTTAATTACTGACGTGCCGGCATTTGTTCCATGATTAAGTAAATCAGTGGGTGCTTAACAGACCAATGTGAGCAGGTTTTACTCTCACCTATTAGCATGGGTAACCACAATTGCCATTTGCTCAATTTTTATGGGGATGTTTTTTCTTAGACAATCTGACTAATAGCACGGGATAGCCTTTAGGATACAAGTGGCCCTTTATCTGCTCAGGAGAGCTGTCAGGATCACCTTTTATTCTTTGTAAACTGTGAGTTTAACATCTATTTCAAGAAGATCTGCTTTTCCTTGCATTGGTGTTAGCTGGTGATGCTGGGTGAAGGGCAAAAAGCTCCAATGCAAGAGGCGGATGGTCTAGGTTAGGAGATGAGCCATGAGAAGTGGATTTGTACAACATATATAGTAATCCTGATTTTGTTATGTGCCTCAAGCAAATTGTTTCTTCTTTTGTACTTTAATTTTCTCGGAGCTGCAAGCAGACTGTTTCTTGTTCAGAGGCACAACAGGTCCAGCTTTATTCAAGCTCTCATCCTCTGGGCAAAGCCTCGATATGGGCTTCTGGAAGCTCATCTAACTCACTGGGTAAGCTAATCTGTGGCTCCTTAGCTGCTTCTGTCAAGCCAGGGCAGCTCTGTCTTGTCAAACACTGTATGCCTGCAGGGTTTCAGGTTTGATCCAAAACCCTATGGGTCTCTTTTCACTAATTCCACTGAGCTTTGGATCAGGAATTTAATGCTTTGTGGGATGTTTTCGGCGTGGAAAGCTTGCAGTCATTTCTGGTGTTTCAGTGCACTTTTAAGCTTCTGACAGATTCCTGTGTACAGGTTTTGCATTCTAATGATTTATAAATTCATAAAATGGAAGCAGAATTATTTAGGTTTCCTGGGGATGCAGTCCTAGACACACCTGGTCTAATTAGAGGTTTAATTTCTCTCTCAAGTTAAAGTATAAAATCCTTTTAGCTCTCTGGGGAGATAGAACAAAAATGGTTGTGAAATATTGAGCAGAGCCAATTACAGAAAGAAAAGAGTATCATAGGATGGCTGTTAAGTCTGCAAAGCACTGCTGCAGATACAGAATAAGATGGTTCAGAGGTTTGGTATCAATCTATCTCCGTAGCAGGCTTGTTAGATCATGAGAAGCAATTTTGAGGCATGCAGTTTTGCAGACTTAGCTGTAGATTAATAACTTCTACATGTGAATTGCTTTGTTTTCCTCTTTGCTGTAGAGTTGCTCCAGTTAATCTCTGAGCGATCCTACTGCAACTCTTGACTGTGGTTACTGTGTTAGTAGCCCCACAAGTCTAGGGACCTCCCTACAACTCAAGGCTCTTGATATGGAAAGGTACTAGGCCAGGTGCAAGTCAGAATTTGTGCTAGAGGTTGGGCTTCTAGGATTTAAGGAGCTGAATTTACCCAATTATTCAGCACAGAATCCAAAACATGGACTTTGTTTGTCTGAAAAATCAGGTACCAGAACTGAAAAGGAAGTCAGTTGTGAGAAAAGTACAGTTGAAAACAAGTTCCACTCTGTGTTTTCACAAACAGTAAGCCATAGGAAACAATTTAGTTAATCTTTGTTTTATATTTTGGATTAGGCCCTGAGCCAATAGCACTTTTTATTTTTCTGAATCTTTCTGTTACGGTACCAAAATGCATCAGAAAGTTGAACTCAAAAAGGCAACAATAAAATGGTACTCAGAGAAGCAGAAAAACAAAAGGAAGGGAATATGAAGTTCAATTAGTTCTATATTAATTTATTTTTCCAGGCTAATGAAATACTTTCACCATCTCATAGTCTTTGTTTGGTTAAAATTATTCTTGAGAAATTTTTGTATTTATGATGGGGGAAGGGAGTAACCTAAACATCTGCAGCTGTTGCTGTTGGCTTTGTGGGCACTGAGTTTTCTTAGGGGATAATTACAGACCTTTTCACTACTTCTTTGTTGAAAAGGCAGACAGGTGATCATTTTCTTTCTACACGTTATTTTGCTTTTGTTCTGTATTTATTTATTTCTGAAGAATACTTGTGCTCCCACTGAAGTGCTCAAATTATGGGGAGCAAGGATAGCAAACTAGAAGCTTGCATGGAATGAGCTGTATGTGCACATAACTGACCCTATAAACAAATTTTCAGCCGAGTGCTTACAAAAAGCTCATTAGTTATTCTTGACATTTTGGTGTGATGAGCTTCCTCAAACAAATTTAAAATTAGACCTCATTGCCTGGAAGACATGGGAGAGTGTTAAACGTTGACAGTAATTGCCTTGTCAAATTGTCAAGAGTAACAAGACATCAGGTAAACAACTTTTCATTGTTGCATCTATGTTATTGTATTATTGTACTCACTGCCTTTCATTTTGAGCCTTTTCAGTGTGACAACTTAGACTTGACTCTACTTTTGATGATTTGCCTTAATTCTGACTTCCTGTATATTTTAAACCATGTCTAACGGTCAGAAGTAAAAACTTTATGTAGTGGAAATGCTAAGTCATGTCTTGAACCAGTGATTGAGCACCTGGTGGGAAGGCAGGGCCAACCTAGGGGCCCTGCAATGCCCCTGAGTGACTGGAAGGGGTGGAGCTAGGATCCATCCCTTCCCAGACTTCATTGAAGGGTTGGCAGTGGAGGTAAGGGTATCTCTTGCTTGAGATCCCTGCCTACATGAGGCCTTTCAAAGGTAAGCTGCTCTTTTCTTTTATTTCTGTAGTTGCATCTCTTTCTTTACAGAGCACCGTTAACTTCAGTAAAATAATCAGTCTGTTTGGATCAGTAGGAGCCAGTGCTTTGTTTTTATCTGTTTGCTCTGAACGTATATATAAAGATATAGAAAACGTGTCTCTCCAACACTGTCTGTTACAAATTGGTTTGAGGGAACTACAGGTGTAAGGTTTGCTGATGAATCAGAATGGGGCCGGGAGATTGAAACAGGACCAGGTGGATGCCCTTGTGCGTTATATCTAAAGATGATCACTAGATGGCAACGTTACATAGCTGAAAGGGCCTGCACGTTCCTATTCCAAATGCAGTTGTTTTTGTGATAACAAAAACATCAGCAGATGAAATGGTTCCTTTCACTCAGGGTGTTCAGCCCGGGTGGAAGATTGCCATGAGCTTGCCGTAGCTTACACAGCTGATCTCAGGAATTAGGTGACTGTATGGAGATCTCCTGTTAATCATTCTCAGGTGGCTTTAGGGCAGGCTGTTCTGCACTGACATAATGCAGTGACGAGCTCAGCTGTACTTAGTGTTCCTTGGGTAATGGCTTGCATTTTAGATAAAGATCCTTTCAGAATGCTATTTAAAAAATAAAACAGGCTGTTCGTGCTTTGTTTCCTAATTACAATAGGCTTCTAAAGTTGTAATGATATCTGAATACTCTAGACATAGTTTTAGAGGGCTTACGCACTGATGCAGTTTTGCCCACTCTGTGGTTGTGAAACAGGGTATGATTTCTCATGTAACCCTTTTAGAGGGTTACGTGAGCGAAGTGCTTTCTAGGTTCTACAAGTAAACAAATTGAAGATAAATAGCATGTAAGACTGATTCTTAAACTCTGATGTGATAATGCAACAAACTGTATGTGTCAGAAAGAGTGAACATTATCTTACAGCAGAAGCTCTGTGCTGAAAGCAGTGCAAAGTGGATTTCCTGGAAAGTGTGTGTTGGAGGGATTAGAGGCCAAGTATGCACCAAGATCTCTTTGCTGTGGATTTCAGGGAGCTTTCACACAAAGGTTCTGGTGAGCATCGTAAGTTGTACCAAGCAGAAACTTACTGGGGCCAGAAGTCTGTCCCTGAGGTTTCTCAGTGTACTAGGTATCTTCAGCTCCTGCACTGGTGCTTTCCAGAGATAAGGATGCAGAATCTCTTCAAAATGTTTAAATACAGTATTAGAGAAGCAGATCAGAGACGTTATAGTGAAGTCAGGGGAAACTATTTCCTAACTATAGCAGATAAAAATGAGATCATTTGTGGGTTAAATGTAGTATGGAGGTTGAAGGCTCAGCAATAGCAAATGAACATTGTGAAATAGTGATTTTGGTAAATTTCATGAGGACAATGACCCCAAAGACACGAAGCTCTTTGTTGCAGATTCACCGTATTACACAGACATTTTTTTTCTGCAAATAAATTGGGAATCGCAGGCTGGAAGAAGACCACATATATGCATTAGGTTGTAAGTAGCCATGGGATGCTGGTATCAAAAGTATGTGTAGGGTGTTTCTGATGAGCTATTCCAGCTACAGACAGAAAAAAAGTACTCTGTAGATGCTCCTCTCTGATACTTGTATACAGTTCTGAGCAAACCATCTTCATGGAAGATAAACTCAGATTAGAAGAGGTTGGTACAGCCCCAGAAGGTTCAAGAAGAGACTAAGACAACTTCTGTTGTTTAACCAGAAAAATGAAGGCTGAGAAACTGAGTGTTTAGGGGAAAAGGTGGCAGGGGGTGAAGGGGAGAGAAAAGCTAAAGGATCACACTAGTGAAAGAGCAAGTGGGCGTAAGCTAGGTGTACATTCTGGCTACAAGTGATTTTTTGCTGTTGAGGCAGAGAGGTCTAAATTAACTTCTGATTGGCAAACTGCAGGTAGGAGAAATCTGGCTGATGTTTTTCTTGAGTGGGTTATGGGTCCTGTTTGCTTGAGGAAAACTGATCTTGTCAGTTCCTTTTTAGTTGCTTTTGCTTGAGGAATTAATATTTGATGCTCTGGTGAGTAATCATGCAATAGCAGATTATACTCTGGCTCTGTATGAGTCTGTTTTGGAAAGGGTTGTGTGCTAGGTAGCTCAAAGCACTATTGTGCTTGACTCACCTGTTGTTGGGAATGTTTATTAATAGCAGTATTGACTAAGTCTTGATATGGGGATTTCAAAAGCTCAACTCCACCTATCTCCTCATGGTCCTACTAGGATGGACTTAATCTTTCCTCTTATCTCTGCAAAGCTGAAGAGCTTCTGTCAGTGATGGAAGCTGCCTGTTTTAGAAATGAAGATTTAAAGGGCAGGATTTAAATCCACGTTCATTTTCACGCTGCTCCAGTGGTCAAGGGTAGATAGAAACTGGTCTGAGACTTGCCAGGTGGAATGGAGGATGCCAAGACTTCTGTGACCTACCCAGACCTTCAGGTCTGTGTGGCAGCTCTCCCTGTGTTGTCTGACTTGTACACCTGAAAAGGCAAGGTTCAATGTCCACTTCACAGCTGAACATAAGATGATGACATCGAATAGTTGCTGCTGTGTTACCTTTCTAGTGCTATGATCCTGAATTCCACAGTAAGGAAAAACTCCTCGCCTCGTGTGAGGAGGGAGATGGGGAAGGAGGGGAGGCATTTTAAGTTCCTGTATTTCTAGTGTGGCTCATCTAGGTAGTGGAAATTCCGGGCACGTAGGTGCAAGACTTCAGTTTCTGTCTGTTCATGGGAATCCATGTGGTTTTGCACAGATATCCGCCGGGAGGAGCCCTGTGCCCGCAGACGGCCCAGCCCTGCGCTGCTGTCACTGCGGCACCGCTCAGGGCCACCTCGGCTTGAAGCGTAATTAGTTCTGAGGAAGAATTTTATCAGCCAAGTCTTTAGGGAGCAATAGCATGTAAACACTTATTAAAATATTATTTTGTGGTCATAATTCTGTCACGAGTCAAACTTGACAGATGCAGATAGAAGAAGAGGTTATCTCTCCATGGGGACTGTTTGTGTTTCCTTCTGAAGATTTACATCAAATGATGCATTTCCCTTCAGTCTGTGAGCTCGTGGGAGGATAGAGGACACTTTCATACGTTAAGGAAGTGCATTGCCTTTTACACTGGGTAGGATGTAGGCAGCTCAGATTCTTATAACCAAGTTTTTCCTTCTGATAGCTTCAGAAAGAAAAGTAATAGGCATTAATTGACACAGACATCAGGTCTTTTTTTCCTCTGCTCTCTTTGAAAACTGCTGCTCAGTGGCTTTTAAGTTAATGTATCAGAAAGGACAAAGGAAATGTGTTTTCAGCTCTGTGATCTTCCGAAGATTTGCTGTGAAACTGGATGGATTGCTTCATGCCTGCCCCTCAGTTTCCTCTAGGTATGGAAAGGGCCACAACTGTCCTTGCTTTCTGTTACAAAGCAGAGCTCTTTCTGTGGAAAGGTCTCCCATGTACTGACTCACAGGAGAGCAGTGTGGCTACCTATGTGTTAGGAGAATATCCTGGGATGCATTAGCCATCTTTGAGTTTTGCAATTGGGGTATGACTCCCCTGGCATTGCTGATACAAGCCTACCAGGGTGAAGGCAGATTGGCAATCGCTTTGGAACTATCTGCCACTGACTCTGGTGGTTGCAGCCTGGCAAAGGGGATTCTGCTTGACAGGGTTTTGCAGAACAACCTGCTCCCTTGGACAGGGTGTCTTGGAAAGGTGTCAGGGTCATGTCCATGTAACTTCCTGCCTTCCCCTCTCCTGTTTAATCTGTTCTGGGATGTCAGTGGTAAAATTCCCCAGATATCAACAAGAGTGGGATCAAAATCTTTGAGCCTTTAATTTTTCCTTTTCTGATGGAATCACGTTTAGAATGTGAGTGGGAATTGAAGTGCAACCTTCTAAAATTCCCTTCCACTCCTGTTGCCAGCTGAATGCACAACTACACTTCAGAAAAAGGGAACCAACGTGTTCTTAAAGCCTTACTTTTATCTTTCTGCTGCACATTGCTCAATCAAATGTCCTGAGGTAGTTGACTTCACTTAGAAACCTAATTCTCATCTCACTAAACTTTTATTCTGGGGCGGCCCTAGTAGTCGCTATTTGATCTTGCTCATGTAAGTTTTACAACAATGTGTCTGTGCTGGCAACAGCAATGCTTCTGCTGATTGGGAGGGTTGGCTGAGATGGATCCAGGAGATCCTGATGTTCGCAGGGCCTGCTGATATCAGTGCTGCTGCTCCTGGGCGCAGGTGCCTCTGGGTAAACGATATACAGCTGTTCATCACTGCTAAGTGAACACACACAGAGTACAGCATTTTCATTTATATGTACTTAAAACTGTGCTCTGTTTCTCAGTGCTCATTAGCAGTGATAACATCATCTGATTGTCCCAGCATGATGTGGTCTTCTGTGATTGATTAAATGCAGAGGTAAATTTGAGCCATTAAATTAGTTGAAGTAGATTCTTACAAGTGGACCATGGAAAGTAGAAATAATTGCTATCGTACAGAAAGCCACAGGGATCTTTGCCTTTTGCCTTTGTTGAGGCTTAAGTGTGTTGTGGCATTTTGTTTTCTCCGTGGCTCTGTAATGAAGAAGGATTAGTTTGTGGTTATGGAAAGGAGCAGTGTGCGAGTAGGTGTCAAGAGATTTGCGTTGTGCCTTGGCTGCTTCTATCAGACTCCCTGCTTGTGTTGAGGTAAGCATCTTTGCCTCTGCTCTCCATCTGTAAAATGAAGCTAATGTGACTTTGCGGTTGCCTGGGGACACCGGGAGGTTCAGTACAATGTTAAAAGCCGATAATGACCACCAGCAAGGAGCCTCCGGAGAGGGATTATACCAAACAGTTAGTTCAACTCAGTAGAAAAAAAAAAAAAACGTAAGTCCCTCTATATTCTTAAAAATGACTAGGAGCTTGTGGTGCAGGGATCGTGGAGGGTTTAGAGTATTGAAGAAATGCAGGGCCAGACTTGGAGGCTGTTCCCCTTTGCACATCCAGAAACAAAGAGTTTTTGGCTGCCCAGGGGCTAGAGGTAGAGCACAGGCGCTTCCATAAGGCATTGACTCAAAAATCAGTCTTTGATTCCTCTCAAGAGTTTAGAGACATGTCTGGCTTAGGATTTTCTTGAGAGAGCAGCCTACTGTGTATTTCTATTGAATTTAGGAGAAGGATTTTTACCTTCCTGTTTCTTCTTAGTGTACTCTTGCTCATTTACAAACTTCTTTTTGAATTCCCCTGCCCTGCTGGAACAAGTCTCCAAGCCTTGTCTGCTTGCAATTTTTCCAGCTGCAATGTAAGCATTACTAAGCGCCTTTTGGATTCTCATACTGATATGCCATATAAAAACAGAGACCCTCACTGTGCAGAGGCTGATGGACTGGCTCACATCTGTAGTTGGTGCATTTTAAACTAGTCACTAAGATTAAGCACTGTATGAGTAATTCAAGGATGCCTTTTTGTAATTAATGGAATGCAGAAAGAATGACTTGGAGTCTATTTATCTTTCATGGATAGATAAAGGACTTCAATTGTACTTGTCATTAATGTCTTTTTTTGTGATTTGTGGGGAGCTGTCAGTTTGTGAGGGCAATATGTCCCCCTACCCCTGCCAAGTCCCCTGCCATCAGCCAGGCAAGTGTGGTGTTTGGGCTGTGTTTCAATACCTGGAATCATGTGGTGGAAATGAGGTTAACTTCCCTCTTCCCCCTCACCAGTGTCTTGCTCCAGTGATATTAATATTTCCTTCAAGCCTGATTCTGCTTTTCATAGATATCTGAAATGTCTGTTCGCTGAGCTATGCAAAGAACATAGGACTGGATCCTCTGGTTCTGAAGCCTTTTCCAAATTGAAGTGCTTGTGTTCTTTGCAAGTCCTATTCATTTCAGTTCCTTCTGGAAAATCTGAGTGGGATAAGACAGCATCATGCAGTGTTCGGTCAGATTTCCTTAGTGATGTCTCTTTCATCTTGTCCAGATGAATAACAAAACCAGGTTTGTGGCTTTGTCTTGAAAGGCAATAGAAATGAACTCAAGCCATCTTAGTTCTGCTGTGTGAATTGTTAACCTTCCTGTTTCTTCCAGAATCAGATTTTTTTTCTCTTTTCTGGCTATTGGTAGTGCAGATGCATGAGAGAAATGCAGTAACTTGCATTTTGTAAGCAATGTTGGTAGTGTGGAGCAGTGACTAAAGCAAAAATGGCTATTCAAGTATATAATAAATTAGCCAATGCTGACATGGATGTGATAAGATGCAAATGGCTTACATGGAATTGTGCTTAGTAAGGCAGTTTCTCCAGGAGTGTAATCAAGTATCTGATTCTCATGCCAGTTTCACTCTTCTTTCCCTCCCTGCTGTGTACTTTTCTGTCTTTTCTCCAATTGAATTTCTGTTTGTGCTTCCTTCTGCCCCAGCAGCCTTGAATTCTTAAGACCAATCTTTTGGGGAGAGGCAATTATTTCTTCAAAGCAAAGGGATAACTCTGGAAATCAGGCTTGATTTATTATTTTCTGAACAAAGAGTTAAAGGAGCCATTTTGACTAACACCTGCTGAGGACCCACCGCTGAAAGTCTCAAGTTCTTGAGTTCACCGTAGCTACTTCTGCATACACTTCTCTCTCGGAAGGTGCTGCCATAAAGCTTGCTACTGGAGCAGGAGATTGTGGACACTGAAGTATGCTTAGAAGAGGTTTATTTGAAACCTGTGTTTATTTTGAAGATGCACTTGTAGGAAATGCTTTTTTCCAGCTGGGGCAGGGAGATGGAGTGCAGGGGTGAAGCTCATGATGACCTTCACCTGGCTCCCTACTGCTAGCCGGCAGCTGCCACATACTCAGGATGGAGCAAGGGCATAAAATGCTGCTTACTTCTGGGCAGGGCTGACTGGGGAAAGCTCTCCACATCTCCGTGTGCTTCTTAAGCCTTCGTGAGCTTCTTGAGCTTCCTTGTTCTCCCTGGATGGCACAACTGAGAGTGTAATGCCAGATTTGTGAGGAGTCTACTGTAACTCTTTAGGCTGTGAGGAAAAAGGAGGTGTGACTTCTGTCTCATTACAGGTTTCTGGGTTCATAAGACTCTTACAATTTATTGCTTGGTGTGAATGTTAGGGTTGTAGTACAGTGGAGATCACCCATCTGTGACTAAAGCTTTGCTGCCTAATTGTGACACTCCCCTGTCAGCCTGTTTTCTTTTAAAATAGAAAGGTTACAGATGGGAGCCTGAGAATTTTCTTTAAGAGAAAATTCATGTCTTCCCTCCAAGGAAACACCTGAAAATTAACATTTTCTGGTGTGCCAAATTAGTTCCTTTGAAACAGCAAGATGAGGAAGGTTGTTAAGTCAAAGGCTTAAAGAGGATTTC
Source organism: Numida meleagris (assembly GCF_002078875.1). Lineage (NCBI taxonomy): Eukaryota > Metazoa > Chordata > Aves > Galliformes > Numididae > Numida > Numida meleagris. The sequence goes on along the minus strand of NC_034411.1, from coordinate 33,562,119 downwards.
TTCAGCTCAGTAAAATATCTGCATGGCTAGCAGCAACTCCCTCCCCTTCCAGGTTAGCTCTGAGGGCAAGATCAGCATTTTGCTTTGTATTGATCACTTCTCCCCACTCGCCAGATTTATTCTGGGCTGATTTATAGTCCTGAATGCCAGCTGTGAAATGAAGCCTAGAAAGGTTTGAATGGAATAGTAGTGGAAGAAACGTTCAACACAGTGTGTGGAGACTGGGCCAAATGTAGCCTTGGCGTTACTGCTCTGAAGTTTTACAACCAAATACAGAGGGCAGACTAGCGCGCATATCTGTGTGTGGTGGTTTGAATGTGGTCTTTTCTAAATAAGAGATACTTGTCCGGTAAATGTATTTATACCAGCTCAGGTGCCAATTTCCTCCAGAAGGTTTGGGACCGGGAAATGATTTGGGCCCGGATCTTGTTCTGCTGAGCTCCTGGGTAGGTCCTGCCACATCTGTTTGGTATTCATGGCTCTTACACAGGAACTGCAAGCAGGAGATGAATAAAAAGGAGGTAACTTTTCCAGTTCTGTCACGTCTGTGACTCCACGTTTGTGTCTCCCAGCACATTTTCTTGAATAATTACTGTTGATGTTTTAATGGAATACAAACCACTCTCGCGAGCTTTTGTATTCTGTACTGGGAGATGAGGGAAAGCCTGGAACAAGAGGCCAAAACGTTATCTGCAGAGCTACCACCGCTTCATTCATTATTTTTATCTGATTTAAGATTTATACAAATAAACAAAATAGAACCTTCTTGACAAGAAATATGATTTGTATTAAACAGGTCATTAAGCAAGGCAGCTGCCTAGTGCTGAAGTCCAAGTAATGATTTTTGTATAAGGATTTGCCACGCTCTGCTCTTCCGATGCTATTATAATTTTGCATATTTTAAAAGGCAAGATGCTTTGCTGATTATGTCTGTTCTGCTTCATCTTTTACCCATTAAGTATAACCTATCACGCTGAGTTAGAAAACGCATTGTTCAATAAGAACGCCATCTTCTGGCTCCCTTTTAATATTTTGGGAGGAATTAGATATACTAAATGCTTGACTTTGATGGGCCATACAAGCTCCTACACTGCCCCATAATGGGAGATTTGCGTTCAGTCATTTGGTGGAACTTTGTATCTAGGATCCTCAGCCCTCAGTTTTGCATCTGGCCTTCTCGCGTGATACAGGGCAGCTTGTAGGGGCTAGACTGCAAAACAACTTGTGTAGCTTGTGCACCATCTTTTTCATTGAAGGCAATTTAGTAATCTGAAACTGCCAGATGGGGGGGAAAAGGTTCTATACTCATTCTAGAACGTTTCTTATTTCTTTTTATTTTTATTGCTAGAGGAGAGGAAAGCCCTGTAGCGTTTGAGGCGTGACATAAATGTTAGCTTTCTTTTAATGAAGAGCCCTATAGGATGATTGCTTTCTGCTCTCAAAACCATGGCAGAAATAAGCCTAAGAAAAAAGAATAGTGTTTGCTAACTATCCTATAGTATCTCACAGCCACCCATAGAGAAACTGGTAGGCAATGTCTCTTGATCATGGAAGATGGATGGGCCCATGGCAAGACTTTAGTTACCAGATTTCAGATTCAGTATCAGTTCTTACCTCTGGATTTGAGCTACTTACAGTGGGTTTAATTTCAAAGTAACAGATGATTGTTATAGGGAAACAAAGCATTTTTGCTGTTGAAAGAAATATATAAGGAGGTTTTATGAAATATGTGCTCTCCTCATCACCTAGGCAGGTGGGCTGAACAATTCTGTTGTTGTGTATTCAAACACTGGACGTTTAGCACAGTGTTGATAGCGGAGGAGACTGGGAGGCTGCGTTCTGTGGTGGTTCTTCAACAAAAGATAAGAGACAAGCTCCAAGTCTTGTTACTTTTCAAAGTATTACATTTTCCAAATTAAAGCAGTGAATCTGTTTTAATCTCGCTACGTTCCTCTTAGCCTTATTAATTCAAGAAGATTGTATGTGTCCTCAAAAGGTGAGGAAATATATTTGGAAAAAATAAATTTGTTTTACATTTCCAGATGTTTTTATTTTTGGTCATTGGATCACTTTCTTCTTATCTTGATTTGTTGCATTAGAAAATACCTACAGCAACTGAAAGTGCTGTAGTAAATCTTACGAAAATTTTCATTTCTAAGGCTGAATCTCTCTGATTCCTGATGATTACTGTAGGAGGGGTAAAGCTGCCAGAAATGTGCTTTTTGTTCTTAAAGAGAAGTTGCACAAGAGAAAGGCACAACATAAGTAGATCAGCTCTGCAAGTTGAGAAGAGGCTGCTCCTCCGATCAGGATAAAAATGAGATGTGGCTTCATTGTTCTACGGATAAAATCTGGCCTTTTGATTCTGCTTGTGGTAATGTTTCACATACATATACAAAGAGTGAAGGAATTCTCCTCAAGACGGATCTAAATGTTTATCTTGCAAAATGCTGTTTCTGCAGGTACCTGGTACTTTATGATCCAGGGGAAGGTTCAAGCAGCTTCTGATGTGATGGGAAGGACAGTGGTTTCCAGTTCCCCTGTGTTTTAGTGGCTCTGCTCTGGTTTGTGACAGGCTTTGTGTCAGATCAGAGTTCGATACGCAACACATGTAAATAGCGATGTTGCCATTTCAAATCCTATAAATACTTGACTTTGGTAATACAATGTTTCTGGATAGGAGTAATCTGCAGGAACAAGGAGATAAGGGGAAGGTGATCTGTATAAAGGAGGGTTCTGTTCAGAAACTTGTGGCAAGTGTGAAGGCAGAATTTGAAGGAAGAAGCAAAGTCAACTATGTAACATTCTCTCTTCTTTGCATTTATTGTCTCCCACTTCTAAAGTACACATCTTTGATGTGTTAATTCATGCTGTAAGCACTAGGTTAGTTTGCTGGAGTACTCAAGTATTGTGTGAATGACCAAGCAGCACATTCTGTCTCCACAGGGCATATTTTTAGTGCAGTGTTTTGGGGAAAGAAGGTGCAATTAGGACTAACCCATTAACTATAATAGCTCTTGATATATCATGCTGACTGCAGACCCCTCTGGGGGTCAGGGCATTGCCAATTAGCCTACATCTGTCCAGGAACAAGGTTCTCTGATCTCTTAAGTCTAATCTAATTTTATTTGTAAGAAAAGCTGGAAATTATGGTCTGAAAGAGATACACAAAAATGTTACAAAATAGCCCTGATGTGGCCCTGAATTTGGTATTGTAATTGCCGGAGGATATGTTTTTGTTTATGCTGTATTTTCTGCAATAAAGTGACTTAAGCCTTGCCAGCCAAGGTGGCATAACTCGAGCTGCTGGGCGCTAATGGTTCTCTCAAGTAATAAAAGAGATGTCTTCTGAAAGAGTGCATGTGCTATGACTTGGGGACAAGCATTTTATATGGTAATATCACAGCATTTTATTCATGGCTAAGCTAGTAAAGATGTTGATGGAATAAAACAAAAGGTAGGTTCTTTGCACTGAGCCAGAAAAACTGCTGTGGAGTCTGATGGAGACAGCAGGCAAACTCAGCATGCCTTAGTCGTGGTCACTTGGCAGACAAGGTGTTTTTGGCTGCAAGTTAACTCCTCTTCTAGAGGAAGTTTTGCATTCTCAAAATCATAGAGTATCTAAATAATATTATTTAAAGGTTACCTTGCAGAGAGTTTTCCTTTCGTTCGTTTTTTCCCTGAGCAGAAGGCAATCTGAAGTTAATGTAGCATGTCTGGTAGGGAAGTTACCTTCTGTGGATACACGGAGAGTGAACTGTTCAGCTGGGCTCCAAAAGCAGCAAAAGGAGGCAAATGCTCCAGAACTTGTCATCATCAGGGACTTTCATAAAAGTAAATTCAGTTTTCCTGTAGTCCTCCTGCAGAAGACTGGTAAGGAAGAACTATTGCTCACTAAGCACAGCAGCAACAAATGGGTCGAAAAGATTACTTTTGTTGCCGTTACTTACTGTATTTACAAAACAATGGCTACATGGTCACATCCTGTTACAATGTTAGTGAATCAGTTTCTGTTGATGAAAACTGTACCTCTGATCAAACAGAGCTATGAAGCACGCACACACAGCTGATATAATTGTCTTTTAAGAGATAAGAAGCATAAAGTATTCATTACACCGTGTTTCCCTATTGCAAGGCTTCTTAAAAGTCTTTTCTACTCTCTGTATGTGGATTCCTGGATTTTTCTGATGGATGTTATTATTGCCCTTATATGGGCTGGAACTGTGATCCCACTGAGACTATAAGAAGTCCTAGGGCAATAGGATGAATATAGTCCTGGATTAGTTTTGCTTACTTTCTTCTTTTTCCTTGTCCTCCTTGCTTATTTTAAGCACTCTAGCTGGTATTATGGTCATGTCTTCTACTCCAAAGCCTTTGCTTCAGCTAAGAGCCTCTCCACTATTACCACAGATTCTTCTTACCTTTTATTCTATTCATGGTATGAATAAATGTCTGTCATTACATTGTTGGTCATGACATGCATCAACAACGTGATAAGTTGTCTGGGGAACTAGTCAGCTTCTAAGAAGAAATGTGCTGTGGCTGCTAATGGCTCCAGGGAAAAGAAATTTCCTTAGGAGTGAAAATGCTGAGTGAAGGATGCAGCAGCTAGCACAGTGCATTTGGAAAACAGAAAGCCTGCAGGAGACAAGAAAAACAACAGCAATTACTTTTATTTCCCTCTTTTTGATTGGATGAAGGTAATGAGATGTAATGCAAGAATGACCTTCTGAGGTGGTAATTGACAGCTGGTTTCTGGAGCAGTTGATTAGCAAGCACACAAGAGGTGTGGCTATGCCTGCCTTGGCCCACTGGGGTCATTAATGGTACATGAAACTCTGGTCTCCTTATTTAAAAGATAATGTAGTAGAGCTTGGAATACTTGGAGGACAGCAAGAGTGAAAAGAGACAGCTGAGGAGTCTGTGAATGTTAACTAAGTGGCGTGTAGAGAGCTCAGTGTTCTCTGAATGTTCACTGTGTCTTCCAGTTCAAGAATGAGTGGACAGCAAATGAAGCTAGTGGGAGTTGTGTGAAGGAAGTTCCTTATGTGAAGGATAGTGGATGTGTGAGACCACCTGTGAGGGGGATGGTGTGGGCACACTTGTGGTAGCTTGAGGGACACTGGCTAAGTTCAGGAAAGAGAAAATTGGGATGGGGATTTACTGACAATGCAGAAACCACAGCACCTCAGGAGGTCCTGAACTAAAACAGTTGGAGAATGGGAGAACTTTAGGGATGCCATGCTTGTGTTTGGTCCTTGATCTTCTCTAATTAAAGGTTTATAGCTTCTGGTGAAGATAGGAGTCCTGCTCCCTGTGCTATAACCTACTCCCCTCTTGTGCAGCCTCTCTTCTGTGATGGAGCCTTCTGGTGGCCCCTATACAAACTGCAGGAGACCAACAGGTCCTGCAGTGCCCAGCAGCGATGCTGGCCTTGTGTCCCAGCACAGGATGGGCACAGCTGCAGTTAAATTTCTCATGCTTTGCATGTGTTTCTGATGAACAATGGCCACTATGCATAGCATAACTACAGGAAAAACAGCTTATCTGGGCTTGGCTGGTAGCTCTTTGATCCTACTGCTCTATACTGAATATACTGTGGCCTGGGGGATTCCATGCCATGTACTCCCCAGCCCCTATGTATCAGAATGGTATTCCGTTTGCTGCATAATACCTTCGCAAGGTTTCTTTTGGTGTTACTGATCCGAAATTATTTTTTTGCTATTTATTTTTAAACATGCCTTCGACAGCCTCATCCAATCTCCCTGTGGTTAGAGAGACTCACTCCTGTGACCCCCCCCCCACCCCCAAACCTGGGAGCCAGGCACAATGCTCTGCTCCGCTTTCTGTTGCAGCAGGAGGCAGTACTGGGGAGCCCATTTACCGCAGCCTGCACTGAATGTCTTGGTAGCTGAATGTGGCAGAGATGCAGGAAGCTGCACAGAGGGGAAATTATGGCTTTATATATACTTTTTTTTTTTTTCTGTAAACCATAGGATGTGGTGTGTATTTCCATTTGTGATTTCTGGGCATTGATCCCAGAAAAGAACAGAGTGAGATGTACGTCCATCTAATTTTTTTCTCCCACAAAGAAAAACAAGTACAGAACTTGTACCTATCAGAAATGAAGTAGTAGCATGTACTTTTAAACCACTTTCTATGAGATAAGAGTGAGCTGCAGTGGCATGTACAGGATGTTCAGTCTAGAGCTGGATCTGCAGGGAGTGCTGCAGGCTGGGGTCAGCCAGCTGCTGAGTGGGGATGCTGCTGTGCCATGGTACCTGCCAGGGGCTGGCCTGGGAACCTGACAGGGCTTGATATACTCATTCACCAGCAGTAGGAAGGGGTAAATTCCTAGTCTTTGTGATAGGAGACAGGTAATTTTTGTCCAATTTCTAAAATCTTGGACAAAATGGCATCCTGAAAACATCAAGACAGTATCACAGTGTCCTGTGCTGTAGCATCACTGACCGTGTCAGATAACACCTGCTAACTGCATTTTGCAACTTGTTGAGGTCAGGTTGCTGCTGCCTCCATGTGAGCTATTTGCTTTAATGTAGCTTAAGTCTGTGGCCAGCCTGTCTTACTGTGCTTACTCTATTTCTTGCCTTCCTGTGCTTTCCCAGCAGCAGCGTGGCGGAGTGGGACTGTTCGGATGTTCAGCAGTGGTGTGCTGGCTGCCTGGGCTTTGTGCAAAATGTGGGTATGCCAGCCTTGTGGCTCTCCCATGGAGGTACTCCAAGCCTAGGAAGCTCAGTTAGGTCTGCAGTGTGAGTGATAGGAAGTGATTTTTCTGAGCTGTCTGCTTTCAGGAAAACACAGTTTTAGTTTATTTTTTTAACTGGGCACTTTTTTGATATACTTGTCTGAATTGCTGCCACTGTCCCTTGAATAATGGTACCCTGACATACAGAATAATTTCTGCTTTTCTGTTTGGCTATGTTTGTTGTCTACATTTTGTGCAAGAGGCCTCTGAAGGCTGCTGATGCGGGTGTCCTCTGAGCCACATTTATTCCTGTATCTTTTGTTATTAGCCTGATAGTTGGTTCTTTGTCCTGGAAAGCTGCAACTGAATCTGTAAAATGCAGTCACTGGGGGCTTGCTCATATATCATTCATTCAGAAGCAGATGCTACCATCCCTTGGCAGCAAATCCACCTCTGTATTTCTGGTCTCAGGCAGAGCCACAGTGTGACTGCAGAGAAACGGAGAGGAAGCTACCTAGTGGAAGCAAGAGGCTTGCCAATGAAAACAAGAAAAACGAGGAAAGCACTCTGTGTCACCAGCACAGAGTTAGAGGGCACAAATTAGGTGACTCCAAAAATGGGCAAAGCAGCAAGTTACAACAGGAAGAAGAAAAGCAATGAGTTTGGTTCAGAAAACCATATGTGTCAATTTAGTTACTGGCAAGGTGGATTTTAAAGGCTAGGAGTAGGCATGCATTTTTGAAAGTCTTTGAACTTCATCTCTTCTTCAGGCTTCTCTTGTGGCTGTGTGTTTTCTGTGGTTTTAGATGAACAATAGATTTTTTTTTTTTTTTGACCTGCTGGTTCATGTGCCTCCCTGTCAGGACTGCTCTATCTGGAATCAGCAATTTTCCTGCCCTCATGGGAGGATCCAGCTAATGAGAGGTCTGCGTGCAACTCTGTTCATTCTTTCAGGGTGGACTGAAATGTTAAATAGACAGCACTGTGCAACAGAAAGCAATTAAAATGTGTCTGCCTTGAGCCCTTGTTGTTGGCTTGCTTGCCTTTTACTGCTGTGTTCTGCTGCTGAAGATGGCCCTGACTGGTGCTTTGGCAGCTTGTGTCCTTATGAGTGTATATTCCTTTCGTATACTGATCTTTACTGTTCAGTGAAAGGAGCTCTAGGCTCAGTGGTCACTCCTATGCTGTATTTTCAGGTGGCCTTTGGGGGTGTTGAGGCCAGGCTCAGCAACTGACCAGACAGTTGGCCTGTTGGAGCACATACAGGCAGGTCTTATGGCAGCTCAGATGGTGTTTTACAGATAGAAAGCTAATGTCTGAGTGTATTGGAGGACACTCAGATACACACTTGCTCCTCCCATTAACGCTCTATGTCTTTAACTAGCTCCCACTTGCAATCACTGCAAGAGAAGGGAGAGTATCTCACAGCTAATATTGACCCATCACTCTACTGTGGAGTTAAGACTGTGTATGCTGGGGGGAAGATGGGGCTTTTAGGCAGCTTTTGTGCCTGGCTTCAGTGCAGACACTGACAATGTCTGACTGGTTAAAGCCCCAGGTATTCTGCAGGAGTTGAGCATGAAGGAAGGCTGCATGCCAAGGCAGGGCCTGGCAGGCACATCCGTCCTTCTGTGCTATCCCAGGTTGTAAGAGAAGCAAAACCAGCATGTGGTTGGTCTCTCTCCCTCTGCAGGGGCACAAGGAAGGGCCTAGGAAAAGACACATGTGGGATAATTCTTTAATTTCATATTTTCTGCCACTGTATGAGCTGGCACAATTGCTACTTACTGGGCTTGAACTTTAGAACAGATATGTGATGTTAGCTTACATTTATTCTTACAATAAATAACCACCAGCATGTACTGTAGATCCCTCCTGAGGTGCCTCTGGAGCAGTTCAGAATGAGACTGTCTTTTGTTAAGGACACAACATAGCCCCAAAACTAGGAATTATATATTGTAATTTTGCTCAGCTTTTCAATGGCTTTATGCAGTAAATGGGAATGTGTGTGTGCTGTACAGGTGCATGTGGAGTCAAATAGAGGAAGGTTTTGGGGGGGGGGGAAAAAACAAAACAGACTGATAAAAAAGCTCAGGAACAATACCAACTGATAACAAAATTAAATATTTCAGAAGTGAAATAGCTTTGGAAATATATCTGAGAAATATTTTGGAAAGTGCGTTAAAGTATTCATTATGTTTCCCATGACAGACTGAGAAGAAATAGAATTATTTTTGATGAAACAAATTGATCTCTCATCGCTAGATGTTTTCTTCCTCCAGAAACGGATGAATTTAACATTGCGTTAGCTTTTGCAAATGTCACCTGAAATAAATGAGGAGAACAACTTGGGAGAAAAGCTGTAATCAATCACAGGGTACTGCAGTTCTCTCTTCTCTGTTGCTCATCTTCCCAGAAAGCAATTTGAGGAGTGGAAGATTGTAAGTATAGAGAAAATAAAAACAAATAACCCTCCCCTTTGAGTAGGTCTGTTCAGTGGGTCAACAACACTCTTCTTCCCGCAAAAGAGAATTCAGAGGCTACAGAGCGGTTTAAGTTTTACTAAAAACATCTTCCAACTTATTTGAATAAGCAGGAGTAAGATTGGTGTTTAAATTACCCATTCTGTGAGCTGCTAGTTAACTTGTAAAGCAGGAGGAAAAGTAATTGGGAAAGGAGCAAAATGAGGGCGTGCTGTGAGAAGAAGCCAACATCTAACATGACAACTTGAGATCAGACTAGATGATCAAAATAACCTTAAAACCAACAGAAATATTTCATGCTAACAAATTGTGCTCCCACTTTTTCCAGGAATGGTTCCATTGACTCTCAGGATTTGTACCTTAGTTGTGTAACTCTTCAGATTGTTATCCTCCTCTCATTTCTATTAAACTGTTACTGCCTTTTCATATTGTTCCCATAGGCGGTCTCTTTCTCTCCCCATTTCATGTCTGCCTGCCAAAGGTGAGAGCTTACAGGGCTCTGCAGGAAACACTGTCAGCACAGATGTGCCAGCTAGATGCCCTTTTGCAGGCTGTGTGCTCTGTACTCTGCTCTGAAGGCACACTGGAGGAGAAATAATGCTGCTGCACTGCAGACAGCCTTATTTTAAGTGTAGCTTATTGTGAGTTTTTCAGCTTGACACTTCAAGAAGAAAGCAAGGAACTTCTGCTTCAAGATTTGGTAAAATATGATATGTGGACTTGTGCTCTGTAGTGGCTGATGCAACTTGAGCAGTTTGTTTCACTTGCCTGAGTGCGGAGTGGGCCAGTACCTAAAGGAGCAGAGATGCTGGTGGATGCCAGGCAGCTCCGCCACTATCTGCTATTCCAGGTCACTGATTTCCCATGAGGAGGTTCACCTTCTCCCACAAGAGAAATATTATGGATGAGCACTGAAAATCTCCTGTTGAACATGGAAACTTCAGAGACGCATTTTGCAGTCAGAAGTCATGTGTCAAATGCAATGAAAATGAAGGGAATATCTTGAAGTTCTAGCCTTCAAGAGAAAAGAAGAAAGATTTCTTGCTCTTCTATCCTTTTGGTGGCTAAAATTTTAAACTTTTAGGTCACAAGTTTCAGAGACTCTCTCAAGAAAAAGAAGACCATTCATGTGCAAACCTGCATATGTCAGAACTGGGGGGAGGTGAAAGAAAGAAGCAGCGTGAGTCCCCTTGTGCTTGCTGCTCTGTATCCTTTAGGAGGCAGCTTTCTACCACAGCTGATGTGGGTCAGGCCAGCAGTGTGCCTGTGGAAGTGTTGCTCCAGACTGCCTGTTTTCCTCTTTCCAGTGTGGCTTGGCAATGGTTCCAAGGGCTCTGTTCATTGTGGCAGAGTCTTGAGCTTTGGCTCCTGTTTCCATAAGAGGGCTGCAGTGTGTGCTTCTTTCCATTGCCCATCTTAGAATCACCAAGGTTGGGAAAGATCTGTAAGATCATCCATTCCAACTATCCACCTACTACCAATATTTCCCTACTAAATCATGTCCCTTATTACAACATCTAAATGTTTCTTGAACATCTCCAGGGACAGTGACTCAATCACCTCCCTGGGCAGCCTGTTTTGGCACCTGACCACTCCTTTAGACAAGAAATTTTTCCTAATATCCAACCTGAACCTCCTATGGCACAACTTGAGGCTGTTACCTGTAGTTCTGTCACTAGTTACATGGGAGAAGAGGCCAAAACCTCCCTTCAGGTAGTTACAGAGAGTGATGAGGTCTCCCCTGAGCCTCCTCTTCTTCAGACTGAACAATCTTAGTTCCCTCAGCTGCTCCTCCTCATAAGACTAGTACTCCAGACCCCTCACCAGCTTTGTTGCCCTTCTCTGAGCATGCTCCAGGGCCTTGACATCTTTCTTGTAGAGAGGGGCCCAAAGCTGAACACTGAACTTGAGATGTGGCATCACTAGAGCTTAGTATATACATATGATCGCTTCCCTGCTTCTGCTGAGAACACTATTTCTGATACAAGCCAGGATGCCTTCCTCTTACTGTTAGTATATTTGTTTAAAAAAAAAAAAAGTCTCTTTTACTACAGTGGTCAAGTTGAGTTCAAGGTGGGCTTTTGCCTTTCTGATTTTCTCCCTGCATATCTTAGCAACTTCTTTGTATTCTCCCCGAGTTGCTCATTCTTCCACAGGAGGTAGACTCTTTTTCTCCCTTTCTTTCCCCTCGCTTTTTCACTGTAATCTTTTCCTCAACTGCAGTCTCCTGAGCCTACAGAAGTCTGCTCTTTGAAGAGATGGGAAGGGTGCTGCTGTTAGGATAGCTGCCATCTGCATCTGTATGCAGACTGCATTGTTGACTTGACCATCAGTGTGGTTCATTAGATGATCTTTTCCCCATGTTTCTGCATCAAGCAGTAGGACTGCTGTAATATGTCTTTGACTGCTTTAAACATACCAGAGCACTGGGTCAATAAAGAAGTCAGAAAACATCTGTAAACAAGGAAAATTCCAGCGAATGTTATTTTCTTAGCTCTGGCTGCTGACGGTGTTGTTGGGGGCTTGCTCTGTGTTCTGCTGTCACTTGCAATATGCTCAGATATGTAAGGATCTTCATGTTCTGTAATGATCCAAGACCTTCTGTATCACTCTCCACTGATCTGAAAAATAAGCAATTTCAGAGGAGTTGTCATCAAAGCTAGGAAAAGCTTCTGAACAGTAGAGTTTCTTTTTTTTTTTTAAAAAAATCCTACATAACCCCTCTGTCTGAAGCTCTGGGAGAGCTCAGTGAGTTCAGTAGACAGCTTCAAACAACATCAGACCACAACACTGAGTTATTCTGCTGTGACCTTTCTTTTTCAGAAAGTTTTTCTTTTGTTTTCTGGTTCAGATCACAGGGTGGGCATATGAAAGTGCCAAGGGTAATGGCCAGCAAGGCTTCTAAATTTTAGATTCATAGAAAGAGTTAGAGTGCAGGACTTCATCGAAAATGGGTAGACAAGAGCTGAAATGGAGATGTGGATAAATCCTTTTCACTAGAAACTATGAAACAATCTTTGCATGACAAATCTTCAACTACCCTTACTGAGTTTGGTGACAAAGATGGTCAGAGAGCACATACTGGAATTTATGCATCTTAATGTTTCTTCACACATGTTCTATAAATTTCAGGAAACAGTATCAGGAGTTTAAAACTTCTTATATGCTTGCGGTCAAGGTAACGTTTCATCGATAGGTTTTGTATCAGCACTGATCTGAGAAACTGTCCTGAGCCAGCATGGCCCAAGAAACCAGGTGTTTCCTATAAGATGTATCTATAAGGTATGAAGGCAGAGCAGTTCTAACTATAAATTAAAAACACACAGGGCATTCTGCAGGCATGAGATTAAATGGTTCCTCTTCATATGCGGACATGCTTGTGTGCACTTGGGTTTGGTTTGGAAGCATTAAATACATTTTAAAACTCAAATGACTGGACTGATAGAGCACATGCTGAGAAAGAATTATGTCTGGGAAAAGTCAGTCACAGAGACCATTAATAAGCTGTATCATAAACTGTTTTCTGACGCGTAGCTTCCTTCTAGCTTGTGTTTTTGTTCTTAGTAACTTGTGTTACTACAGCTGTGATCTTCTTTTAACACTTTAGAAATTTTGTATTCCTGTACAGAGTAGTCTGTATGAGTATCTATATAAATTCTGTATACGTATTCCTCCTGGCTGATATTCAGATGAAATTCATGTCCTTCCACTAATCTACTGGGGTTAGTGTCTGCACGCTTCTTGACCTTTTTCTTCCTTGTTATCTGATTAACTCTTCTGTAAGTTCCTGTATTCATCTACCTTTTCAAGAAGTCCCGGGTATGAACAGTACTTTTTCTTAGGATGCTTATTTCCACAATTGCTTTTATTCTTATCTCTGCTTCTCCTTTTGATGAAGTCCTATGATATCCAAACCTCTCAGCATCTCTAAATCTGTTGCCCATATTCCCCTCCAGGTAACAGCTTACTGCTCCAAACAAGGTCCCTTAGGTATTACTTTTCCTGCTGTTATCCTACTCTAATTTCTTTCTCTGAAGTCGTTTTTTTTCCACCTGGAAAGTGTTGCTCTCTTGTTCCTAGTGTCATTGTGATCTGCTTACCTGTGAACCATCCTTTGATTGCACGAGGAAGATAGTTTTACCTAGTCAGAAATATGTAACATAGATATGTATGTATATGTATATGCTTAGCATTACCTGCGTGGAACTGCTTTCTCTGAGCTGTTAATCTTCTCTGAGCATCTGCCATGCATATCTTTCCTTTGAAGGTTTGTTAGCTCTGGTACCTTGATTTCCTTTCCAGTTTCCCCGGTTTCTTGTTTTCTTTCCTTTAAGAGAGTTTAAAACATCCCTCCTTTCCCTTTTCACATATTCATTCTGAATTCCTGTATGTCTTGATGCTCATTGTCTTATCTCTTGCTGTTCAGTTTAGCTTCTAGAGATTTTATCTTTCCACTTCCTACCTAATGCTGTATTGTTTTTTTTTATTGATGATACTCTTTTTCTGTAGTCATAATTTTACCTGCGAAGACTCTGATGGTTATATTTGCCTGCTGTTCTGTCTTATACATTTACTATCCACAAAATGACTCCATCTCTCTGCTCTTTAAAAACACTCACTCTGTTATCAAGTAACCTCAGCAGTGCAGCAACAAGAACTGTCTCTTATTTGGAGCTTCAGCAACTGGGAACTGCCTTCCTATAGTTCTGGGTCATTTGTTTGTGCCTCATCTCTATTATTTTTTCCTTCTTGCATCTTTTCTTCCTCTCTTAGCCTATGGTCTTCTCTCTCTAAAGTTTTTAATCTTGTTAATCCATTTGAGATTAAAGCTGTTAGTACTTACATCTCTCTTCAAATACATTAACATATAACACCTAAACATCTTTATCCCTGCAATACAGCAAAATACCACATGTGCACATGTGCTCTTTCCAAACGTTCTATATGTGCAGCCACACCAGTGGGAAATACTATGACTATCAAACAGCCCACAACTACTCTGCACAAAATAACAGTATGCATGAGTGCAATGCTGAACACCCAAGAGGGAATTCTAGTGGAAAGTATGTAACTACAGAGTGGAGCTGTTAAATTCCTCGAAGTACTGAGATACACAATAGTGACCTGGTCTGTGTTTACTACTTGCTTTGTAGAGGTAGTATTTCCTGTTAGAAGTACTGGGGGATAAAGCCTTTGACCTTTTAAGATGAGAAAAATGTATCTGATGAAAAGTTAAACACAGGTATATAAGATAGTTCTTGAGTTAAATTAGATGCAAGATATAAAACTACACTTAAATGATGCTTCTTCATGTGCTAATCAGTCCCACACTGGTTCCTTGATGATGCTGATGAAAGCTGAAAAGGATAGGAATTAGAGTTATTTAGAAGAACATAAGCATTAAAGGAGGAAACCCTGTGTTACTAACATTTTAGGCCCTGGTCCTTTGAAATGTTACTCATTAGTAGAACTACATAGTGTGTGAGTTACTTCAGTCACACTGAAGCTACTTGCAGGGCTGAAAATTAAGCATGTATGGAAACCTTTGCATGTTTAGGGCTGATTGAAATGTGGTGGGAGGGTCGAGTTTTAGGGCAGAACGCAGAATGAGCAAAAGGCGGTCAGACATCCTAAAATATAACAAGGCAGAAGTGTAGAATTTATGTATATGTTATAGTACTTGTGGATTAGGCTCTAGTTAATCAGTGTTGAAAGTCTTTCTACAAACACGGTGCTGCTGGGTTCTGCCCTGGTAAGTTTTACACTTTTTTTAAAATTTAAGATAAAATGAACACAATAGACAAAAGGTGGATGATAGAAAATGGTAAATTAAGTAAGCTTAAAGCGTCAGAACAGTGCAGATCCTTTACCCTCAAAATGAAGATATGCTGCTGGTTCTGAAACGCTCAGCAGGGACTTTAGCTGATCAAGACAAGCCGGTAAGAGTGGGAAAGAAAAAGAGATTTTGACAGACTGATACAGACCAACACTAAAGTCATAGTACGGGCTCCAGTGTTCAGATCTTAATTAAACCATGTTGGCTCTCTATAAGCTTAAAAAATTAATAATGGAGGAACACAGTAATTTTGGGCTTTTTAAAATGATGGGACTTCAAAGCCAACTTCCTCCCTCTGGGATGCTGTTCCTCCATTTTGTCCTGGGTATTTCTGTTTTGCAGAAGGGAAGACTTCTCATTCAGAAAGGTCCAGTGTGCGCTTTATGATTGTTTAAAATGGTTGCTAGTGTACTCTTACTTATTTAAAAGTAAAGTGAACATTTCTTCTTAAAAACAAGCTATTGACAGCTATTTGTTCAGGAAAATTTTATACCATCTAAGTTCACGTATTTGGAAAACAAGGTTCTTGAAAATCTGTGCAAGCGTAGAGAACAGCTGAGATAGGCAGCAACAAAGGGTTGCAAAAAATTCACCCAAAGGGATCTGAACTGTAAGCATTTGAACAACAAATAAAATGAGACACAGTAAATAGAAACAGCATCTGGAGGACAGCATACCTAAGGAATCACAAAAAAGCCCAACAAGACAAAACAGGCTAGGTAATGAATTTTAACAACAATGTCCGATCACTGGATTTGTTTCACACCAATTTGATTCTCATGTTTTCGTATTGCAAATTATATCCAAGCTGACAATGCTCAGGTTTTGTAGGATTATACTTCTCCAGATGTGCATTTAGAATACCACTGATAGGGATCTTATTTAAAGCCGTGATGATCTGAAATCCTTAGCTGTTGAATGGCTTATTTCTTATTGAAGCCAATAGAAATTGGAAGTTTTCAGCACCTGTTTGCACATAAATCCTAAGATTTGTATTTGGCCTTCTTTGGTCTTAATGTGGAAAAATCCCCCAAGAAATTGAGTATATGAGAATGGGTGACTGGAACGGGCTGTTAAGAAAGAAACGTGAAAAGCAAAACACAAAACTGGCACATGGAAAGGAGATATGAGAAGTGGTGGAGAAGAAATTGAAATTATTCCAAATATGATAAAAAAGTGGGAAAGTTGAGAGAGTGGTCAGACGAGAGGTTTGGGAAGGGTTTAAAAAGGAAAGAGGTTATGGGAACAGAAAAGCATATAGGAACAGAGGGAATAACTCAGCTCGGATACCTGTCCTTAGAACTTACTGAGTCAGAAAAGCAAGTAACCTGTGCTACACAAGAATAGAGAGGGAAAAGGAATTTCAATGCTAAATATTCTTTCTTGTTTAAATCAGCAGAGTCTGTTGCATGTGGAAGCGACATAATTGGCATTATCATTTAGAGGAATAACCTAAGCTGAACTTCTTGAAAGGTTTTACGTGCTTGCCACTGCCTTGCATTGCTTCAGGAGAGACCCTTCGGGATCTGGGACATTTCAATTCAAGATCATGAATGCTTTCCAGTGCTGTGTTTTTTGTGGGCTGTAGCTACTAGCTGCTTCTTACAGGCCAATTAAGTGTCTTCTCAAAGGCATATCTTCACCCGCTTAGCTGTCTGCAGGCTTTCTCTCTCCAGCACTCTTCTGTCCTGATAGCTCACATGTCACAATTTGACTAATGCTTTAGGTGTATCTTAGGAATGTGTTAAGAATGGCTAGAGAAAAAGTCAGCAAAGTCTCAAGTAGAATATAATGAAGCGCTGTGCCAGAAAGGCCTGCTCTCTACAGTGTTGATTTTTGTACTTCAGGCAAGGGAACAAACAGACTGTTCTTTGTTTGCAGGCTTGGATTTACAAGCCCTGAAATCGCTGAAAGTGAAGGGAAGTCTGCAGAAATATCTGGCAGATAGGCTTATACTTTTTCTCTGGATAAACAGCCTAATGGAGTTGTTTTCATGCTGTGTTTTCATCTAAAGACTGCTTTAATATTAGCAAGGCAGGAACTAATCTTGTCCGTGATATGACACTTGCATCTGATGCAGCAGAGGCTTTGGCTGATGTAAGAAGAAAATACCTTCTTTGAAAGAAAGAAGATTGAGCTTATAACTAATTATTTTATTTGCATTTTAAAAAATAGTTCTGGCTGAAATGTTTTCTATTTCTCATCAGAAAAAAAACATACATACAGAACTCAACACTTTTCATTCTGAGATTGATTTCTCCTTCGCACTCTCTGATGGCCTGAGGCAACATGTTTAAGTTTTGGGCTGCTGGAAACAAAAGCAACTTTGCTTTTTTGATAATGAATTGAACTTCTGCATGGATCAGTTTGATGGAAGTATTGTTTTTACCCTCATTATTGTGGAAGTTTTAGTGCTGTAAACCACCCAAGCATTTTCTGGCCACCTTTGATCTAAGTGACTGTCAGTGGAATTGGATCACTTAGTATCTTGTCCTGGACTCTTGTAGGAGGGAGAGACGCAGGTAATGATGCTATTCTTCTGCTTTCACAAAGTCCTAAAAGTCTTTAGCCAAGCTCTCATCAGGTGTAAACATTTGTAGTTTCAACTGGTTATGTCTAACCAAAAGAAAAGTATTGGTGGAAAATCATGTGCTGCTGCATTCTTTTATAAAAATGGCACATTACTGAATCAGAAGCAGCATTTTTGCATATTTCAGACTTGTTTTGGCTTGTTTTTAACTTGAGGTTTCCTTTTTTTTCATGTGTCTGAACTTTTCTCATGGTCCTCCTTATGTTTGCTTGTGGCAATGCCTAACTTGTTCAGTTCTGTGCTTCATTCCTGTTGCAGAATTATGGAAAGCACACACCTTCTGGCTAGAAAACAGTGTATTGTGTATTTAATTAAACAGGGAACATGTTGAGACTGTATTAACTTGCCATCTATACGGTTCTATTAACATCTGAGGATTTTCCATTTTGTGAAGGTACAATTGTCCTCATAGCTGGCTGATGGTGGTATAAACGTGCTGCGTGAGTCACAGAATAGATTATGTTAAAACAAAATGACAAAGTATGTCTGCTAGTGGGGTAAAAATTTACTAATTTAGAATCTCCAGGATGACAGTTAGCAATGTGCCTTCTCCATATACCCCTAAACAGCTTTGCTTAGAACTTTTTTCAGTATTCAAGCTGTCATCACTTCATTAGGATGCCTCTCTTACAAGAGTGCAATCACTCAAGGTTTTCAAATGACTTTGGGATTTGCAACTTGTGAGCCCTTCTCAGTGTTTTACTGAATTAGATGCTGAATGCGTAAAATAGACATTGAGCACCTGCAATCCCCTTTGAGAACGCTAGATTTCAGGATTTTGGGAGACTTGCATTCAGCAAATTAAGTCTGTTATCAAAGTAGCATGTGAAGGTGTTGCCTTTTGTTAAAAGCAGGCAAAAAAAAAAAGTAAAATTATTTACAGGCGTAACAGCTAAGCCTTGTAATTGCTGCAAATTTATTAATCAGAACTAACCTTGACATGCATGAAAGTGTCAGTGGATAAATTAGTTGGAGAACACAGGGAAAACATCTGGAAAAGAAGTGCTAGATTCAGATCAATTTGTGGTGCCATGGGATTACAAGAGCGTTAAGGAAATGCTTATGGAATATTTCACGATTGTAACTGGGGGCTGGGGAGACCCCCCCTCCCCCGAGTACCACTACATGTTCAATACTGTCATACTCGATATCAGAAACATAAAAGCTGTGAGGAAAACACTTCATTTAGTGGGATCACTTCTCATAGTAATTTTCCTAGTTTTTCTATTCAGAGGAGTAATTGTGCCACATTGCCGATAATGTTTCTACAGGGTGTTCTGGAAAAAAACCTCATGTTTGAATGATATATTTTCTACAGGCACCTGGGTAGGGTGGACATTCAGTGAAGCAAACAAAGAAAAGGGAAAAGTGACCAAATGTGGAACTGAGTAGGCCCCCCTCAATTAACTGCTTCACAGACTTCCAGGGCAAGTCTGCTCTTGCTTGCTTCTTGACAGTAAAAAAAAAAAAAAAAAAAAAAAAAAAAAAAATGGCAACAGAAATGCAAGAGTCAGTGCAAAGGTCTTGAACTGATTGACAGGGGAAGCCATTGCTTACCTAAGAAGTTCAGCCTGGTCGATGCAGTGAATATAGTGGAAGTGAACTCTGTGTGCTGTAGTCTTTGTACTTACATTCTTGAGCTGCTTTTATCTGAAAATGTCATTTTTGATAAATAGTGCCCATTGTATATTGGGAACAATCATGATAGTTGGGGAAATCGAAGACAGTGAGCATCGGAGAAGGAAAAATATTGAAAAGAAACTTTAATTATGTTGGGTTCAGTTTTAGGAATGGAAAATAGTGCCATTATCCATCAGGTAGTTGACCATCCATCATTCCTTGTCATCCACCCTCGCCACTAGAACATCTGAAATGTATGGTCAAAGTGCCAAAGAGACACAGTTACAAATATCCCTTGGAACATTCAGGAAATGAAAAGGGTGGGTTATATATCTTTAACTCACTTCTAAGATCTGCTAAAACAAATGGTTTCATATTAGATCCAGTTAGTATTGTACTACTACTTTTAAGCTGCCCAAACTTTGTGTCTCAAAGTACAACTAGTGTAACTTCCACTTCAGGTAGACAATTGCTATGTAATAAAAGATTTAGACCTTTATAGGTTTTAGATGTCATTAATTGTACCTGGATCTGAAAACTTGCCCAGCACTGCTCAGTGATTTAGTGTTAATACATTTTTAAATTGCCGTGCTTTAGCTTTAGAGGTTGGTGGTTGTTAAGAATACCTTCCTAGTCTTTTGTATTTAATGTATTTTGTCCAAAACCATGGGCACATCCTGCCTGACCAATCTAGTGGCCTTCTACGATGGCGTCAGTGGATAAGGGAAGAGACACTGAAATAATCTGGACTTCAGTAAGGACTTTGACACTATCCCCCATAAAATGTCTCTCTCTAAATTAGAAAGATGTGGATATGATGGGTGGACCATTCAATGGACGAAGGACTGATTGTAAGATCATATCCAGAGAATAGTGGTCAATGTTGGAACTCAGCTTTCCTCACTTTTCATAAACTTTAGGACATATTTCATGCATTGCACACTGATAAACACAAACATCATCAAGAGACATCATTGAGTATTATAAACAGAGAATGCTGATTATGCTGGGAATATTCAGATTTGAATCGCTAATCGGCCGGTAGAGGATATGGGAAAAAGAAAACACCTTCTCTTAGAAAATCCAGAATAGTCTGGATCTGTGTCTAAAATGTTTTATCAAAGTATTTGAAAAGAGAAAGTTTGGTTAAAAAAAAAAATTACTGAACAGTCAGCCCAGTTTAAATGTGGCTCTGGTGAATTATTAAAAACACTGCTCTGAACTATAACATTTTTAATAGCCACAATGTTGCTACTATGGATATGCTGATAATTGCTGTTCTGTAAAACTGTCAGACAAGAACAAAAATGAAAAACAAGGAAGAGATATTGAGTGGCACAAACAACCCACTTAGATCTCACCTGGTTAATAACCTTGAAAAAGTTGTTGGAAACAAAATTGAGATTCAATTATATTTAATGAGTAAGAAACGATTATAGGCATTCATTGTTCTCTTGGTCTAGAGAGTGGAGTGATTTGTGGACTGTGAAAATAAATAATTCTGTGCTTAGCATGGATGCTATCCACAATAAAATCTGAGCAGTGCAAATCTATTAGTGCATCTTTCCTTTGTCACTTGAGTGTTGTGTGCAGTACCCCAATGTATGGCTGTTAATCTCTGGACTGTGACAAAGCGTTGGTGTTTTAGCTTTGAGTAAATCCTTCTGTAAATGTTCTGTGGGTGATGAAAAAGAACTTTTATTCTTTTTTTTTTTTTTTTATTTTGTTATCATAAGTAAACAGCATTTGGTGCTCAGAAATCCTTGGAGGTCACTTTCAAGCGAGGTCGGATGAGAGTGACTCATAAATGCACAGCTTTGTTCAATTTTATTGAATGATATTGAACAATGATGTTTTTTGGAGTCATTCTTGAAATGGAAGCTTCTGTGAGCATGTGGCATTAGGTGTCAGTCTGATGGTCTCCTTGGCCTTAGCCATGCTGGTTTGGCATTTGTAGTCAAGCAGAAGTTCACAATAATCTTATGGCTTTCTTGGTCTTTGATTCTGTTATGCTACTACAGTATAATTCATAAACCTGAGGAACCGCTGAAGCAAATACACTGGTCATTACTTCATTACAAACCTGCGTATAAAACACAAGTTCCGAACTCCACAGCTGCGCTATTCTTGTAAAGGTACTGGTAAATAAAGAACTCTGGAAATTTATTCCAGTTGGACTACATTTCATATGCCAGCTAGTATTCATGAAATCTGTTTCTTTAATATCTGATATTTAGTTTGAATATTTAGCAGAGCAGTCTTACAAGTACTGCTGCTTCTTAATATCGTTAAGACCCTCATTTTGTAAAAACGAAACAGAGAGGGGGGAGGTGAAACAACCTGTATAGGTCATATGAAGTCTGGGAATGGAAATGGAGTTTGAGCTTACATCTTTACAGGTTACACTTCGATCTGTCCTGCTTTTGCAGTCTGAGGCTAACATAGTTATATCAAAGGTATGGTAAAAAACTACTGTTTACTCATCTTCCAGGTTACAGTATCATAGAATATCCTGAACTGGAAGGGACCTGCAAGGATCATGGAGTCCAACCCCAGGCTCCACACAGCACCACCCAAAATTCAAACGCTGTTTCTGAGAGCATTGTCCAAATGCTTCTTGAACTCTGGCAGGACTGTGGATGTGACCACTGCCTGGGGGAAGCTGGGCACCGTGGAGTGAGAATCATGCCCACCGCCCTCTGGTGCAGAACCTGTCCCTAACCCCCAGCTGCCCCTCCCCTGTCACAGCTCCATGCCGTTCCCTCGGGCCCTGTCGTTGTCACAGAGAGCAGAGCTCAGCGCTGCCCCTCTGCTCCTTGTGAGGAGCTGCAGTCGCCATGAGGCCTCCCCTCAGCTCATTTGCGCTGAATACACCAAGGGATCTCAGCAGCTCCTCACACACCTTGCCCTACAGGCCGTTCACCATCTTTGTAACCTTTCTTTGGACTCACATAGTTTTATGTTTTTCTTATGTTGTGGCACCCCACCTGCACCCAGTGCTGGAGGTGAGGCCACAGGGTGCAGGGCAGGACAACTTCCCCTGGGTTGGTGCACCTCACCCAGGGTGCAATTGGCCCTTTGGGCTGCCAGGGTGCACTGCTGACTCAAATTCAACTTGCCAGCAGTCAGATCCCCCACATCCCTTTCTGAGGGGCTGCTCTCTGGCCTCTTCCTCCTCTTCCCCCACCCTCAGTCTATCCCTATATCCAGGATTGCCCCATCCTGGGTGTGGGATCTGATGCATGCTCTTGGTAAACTCATGTTATCGGTGGATTCCTAGTCTGTTAAGATCTCTCTGCACGGCCTCTCTACCCTTGAGAGTCAACAGCTCCTCCTTAATATTATCACCTTCAAACTTAATATGAATTCAAGTCCTGTGTCTAGATTATTTGCAAAAACTTTAAAGAGAACTTGCCCTAAAATGGAGCTCTGGGGAATCCCAGCAGACTGGCTACCAGCCTGGTGCAACCCCATTTAGTATAACCCTTTAAGTCTGACCTGTCACCTGGTTGTTTCCCCATTATATTATGTTTTTGTCTGGCTTTATACTGGACTTTCCAGTTGGAAATGTCAGGGGGTCCTTTAGTCACACAATCGAAATTGAAACATTGACAGAAGAACTTTCTTTTACATTATTTTCTGCTAAGTAACTTGCTACTTTGTTTCCCTATGAGAGTCAACGCATACTTAACAGCTTTTTATGCTGGTGTTTCAGTTAAATGACCTTGACACTTCCCCATTGTATTTTTTCAAAGTGGTCATGAGTGAAGACAAGATGTTTTTTCTGAGTGTTTTGCAGGAAAAGTAGAAGGGCAAGAAAACAAATGGGTTCATTGACAGCATTAGTGCTTCTGCTTCGAGTACAAATGCTTATAATCCATCTAGGCCTCTTGTGTCTAGGAATTATTTGTTCCAGAAGTAGTAGCTTAAGGACCTGATAATGGAAGATAAAATTTTAGTGAAAATGGAAATGTGACTGAAGTCTCGGTGAACCTTCATTTTTTCATTTTCTCCTGGTGGTATTGGAAGAGTGGAATAGCTTGACTTTATGATGCAGTTTTTTTTTTTTTTCCTGAAATCTAAAAGGTATTTTTCCCTACTTAAAAGGGAATAAAAATATCATGTATCATTAAATACAAGGCCTAAATTGTGCTCTGTTACCATAGTGTGAATATGGAGAAAACCTCTCCTGGACTGCCAGGATCCCAGTGTACTAGGTCAGAATCAGTTTCTGTGGAGACCCACTGAAGTGATTGCAGTAGCACTGAGTCCAGTGCATTCCCATTGTTATAATCTTGAAGTTTATCAGCAACGGTGTATAGGGAAATGTTTGAATTAATATCTTAAAAGCCGTTCAGTGATACAATGCTACTTAGGAAGTCCCCAGATTGTCTACAAGGATTCTGTGGGAGTCTCTAGTAACAAAAGCTTTGATGAAGTCAAGATGAAAAACGTTAACTGGTGGTCAGTCTCCCATTGTCCATTTATGACATTAAATGAGCCAGTCATTTAATTATAGAAGGCAGGTTAGTGAAAGTCCATGCTGGACTTTATCTCAACCATCTTGTTTCTGTGCTCAAGAGTAGCTTTCACAGGGACTTGTTCCACAGTTTTCCTAGAGACCAAGGTGAAGCTGATCACCCTATAGTTCCTTTCTTCTTGCTCTTTCATAGCTGATAATTTTTTGTCTCTTATACATTAGGTGTGTCTTTCCTTATTACAAGACCTCCTGGGAAATATATCAGTAGTTATTCAACTGATATCAAAGATGTTTTGTTTTGCATGGCAGTGGAAGTTACAGCACTGAGATGTGGTTTTGTGATCTTGGAGTAATTCTTGATTTGAACTTCATTTGACTCCTCATTTGAATAATGTCACTTGGCAAGACCCAGAAAACATCTTCTTATAATTAGTCCGAAGAAGAGAAATCCACAGAGAGACAGAGAATACTTGAGAACTGTGGAAATGTTACTTGTCTTTTCATTTTTTCATTCCTCATGAGTAAAATGCAGTTATTCTTTGATTTAGTTTGCAAATCATTAACCTCTAGCCCCAAACATTTAATTCTATTCTCTACCAAAATGTTGATAACCTCATTTTAATTACTTTTATTTCTGTGTGCCCTACTTTTTATGAATATTTTTTCAGTATATAGTTCTCTTGTCTACGGTAAACCACTGACTTTATGGTGATACCTGCTATCATTACATCAGAGATTTAAACCAATAATGATGAAACACTAGCCTTACAGGGCCTGCCTGAGGCAAGTCTAATTACATCATTACAAATGCTGACTGCTGCTAGGAACTTATAGGCAAACATTTTCCAATATAGCATTTAAAGAGGTTGTCTCTAAGTAAGAGTGTCCCATTTTATAGCTTACAATGGTACAGTTCCTTGTGATCTTTATGCACTGTTTAGAGATATAAAAAGTTAAAAAAAAAAAAAACATAAGAAGGAAAAGAAAAAAAATTCTTCTAGTCCTTCCTTGTTTAAGCAGCAAATCTACCTTCCCTGAGAACCTGCAAGGCTTCCTTTCTTAGGAGCAAACCCCTGATAATTTCCAGTCACGTTAATGGAAATTTGACTCAGTTATATTTTAGCACATATTAACAGATTTCTCATGTAACATTCACATCTAAAATGTTTCTGTTGGATCAGGTTAGACTCATTAGAAGGTAATCAGTTTTGTTGCTCTTCTTTTTAAATACTGGCACGATATTTTTTTCTCCTTCCTTCGTGCTTCTGTCTTCCTTAGTTCCATGTGAATTTTCATCGTGTTCTAATTTTTGATGCCTCGTCACAGACTATCCTGAGGCAAATATCAACAAAATACAGGTTCTATGGATAATGAACCCGAACCTGACCACTAAAAACCTCACGATTTCTTAGATGAAGTGATAGAGAAGCACTTTCAAAGAAATTTCAGAAAGTAAAGTTAGTATTCCCGGATTCCTTGAGAACAGGGAAAAGAAGTGATCAAAGAGAGAGTTTGAGAGCCCTTTGAAGGTTTTGGCAGTGGACTGAAAAATGGCTACGGGTGAGAAAAAAACAGAAAGTAGCTCAGAGTTAGGTCAAGTAGGATGGATAAAAAGTCAGGAGATGAAAAGAGAGAAGGCAGTATCCTAAACTTCCCAGTGATGACATGTTTGGAACCAGCCTACCACTGTGTCCATTCCCTGTCTGGCTGAGAGAACCAAGAGTTGCAGTGCAGATTTTTCTGTTGTAACCACAAAAACTCCTGGTCACAATTACTACTTCCTTCCAGCTCTAAGAAAATCTTCAGCCTCCCTAGACTTATGTGATTAGTGACTGAGCCTGTTGGTTGGAAGACCAACATTTCTTCTTGTTAATTTCATGATGCAAAGAGCAATGAGATGCTAGGAAACAAATTTTGTTTTCTATATTAAATCTTTCTTTTTGTTGGGCTATCGGGCAAAAATGATCAAAAACTGATAAGTGCAATGTACTGTTCAGTGAGGACAGGACTTTTCTAGTTTGTTTCTCACAGTGAGCTGAGGTAGCCCATCAAACTATGATACAAGCGAGAAAGTTGGCTAAGCAAACTAGAGGCCAGCAAGCCTGGCAGGCTAGAAGTAGAAGTCTGGTAGACTGCCAGGCTGTAGGAATAGGAAAGTGAAAAGTTTGCATGCTGACTATTAGGCTACTTACCTTGCCTGCCTGAAAACATTATCAGCTACATTAATATGTCCTTGCAGATCTTTCTGGTGGTGTAAAAAAAAAAAAAAAAAAAAAAAAAAAAAAAAAAAAAAAAAAATTCCTAGAGGTGAAACATTGTCAGAAGAATTTCTGCTGGTTCTACACCTTCCAAAGGGTAAATCAGCCATAGAGAAATCACACAGCTGTTTTTTTTTTTTTTTTTGGATGGACTCTTGTACTTTGCTATGGAGATATAGGATGATGTATCATGTTGCAGCTAGGAGTTAAATCTGCCTAGCATGGCTGTTAGCTTTAATCAACTTTTCAATCGATTCAGTCAGAAGTATACAAAGTATGATCAGATTCTTGTTCCAAACATCAATTTGTATTTGCTCAAGGAAATAGAAAAACTATGAAATATGCTTACTAATCATCAAGAATTAAATGCATCCAGAAAGATCCTAAACAAGTAATGTTTAGCACCAACACTGGTGAAAGCAAATCAGAAACTGACAATGCTTTTTGAACAGACAAGCCACCAAAGAGATATTCTTTACCCAGTCCAATAACTAGGAAAGGTATAAAAATAAAATAAAATTGGGACACTCCAGAGGGACTCCACAACCCTGCACTGGTATTTGGGACAATCTCTCCAAAATCTGGTGAACCCAGGGAACTGTAAAGCACCCAGGAGAAGCCATGAGCCTGCCCTGCTCAGCACAGCTGGATTTGCTATGGTGACATTCTTTAGTTTTCTTTTCTGGACCACATCGTTTCTCCTGCTGAAGAAGAAGGCGGTGTAAGGACGCGTTGTACCACCCCACCCAGCTTTTCTTGCTCCCTGCAACTTTTAGTCCAACAGAGGGCAATCAGCTAATTGGTTAGCTGCATACATCTGAGATCTGCTTAGCTTACACAGTGTCAGTTGGTTTTAAACCATGAATGGTGGATAAGGTAATCCTCACGTGGCTTGTTAAAAAAGGAAATGAGCTATATTCTAATGAGATAATAACAGATCATTCAGCATGCTAGCCATTGGCACGCAGTCTTACACCAGCACGAGTACTTGCATAGATCTCATTGAGTGGGAGAGAGCTTGAACAGAAACATTCTGTTAGAGTCCCTTCATGATACGTGACTGAGTGCTGCTTCCAGTCTTTACTCCAAATAAATGTTTCTTCACACATTCTACCTATGTACTGCATTTAACAGCTATGTATCCCCAATCCTCTCTCTACTTGTACAGAATAGTCCAGTGAGTATATAATCACCAGTAATACCTGACAGATGTCTGAACTTTGCTAGTGCAATAAAAACAGAAGCATGCATAATGGACCTCTGGACTGCCCCCTCTCAATTGCAGCTATGAGATGCTCTATAAAAGGACCAGCTGCCAGTGTGTCACAGAAGGAAAGCTTTAACTTGGAGCACGTCAGAAAAATGCTACCGCAATTCCCTTGCTAGCTTGTAACTAGATCCCAGATGTACTTCAAGAGAACCCAGACTTGAATTGTAGCCAGGAGAGTAGGTTAATGGAAGGAAAGCCAAGGTGTGCATAGCTAGGGACAGGAAAGTCTGTTTTCTATGCCTTGCAGTCCTTTATACCCCAGCACTAAAAAAAAAAAAAAAGGAGGGCGACTCATTTGACTGGCTGGCAACGTGCAAATCTCTCAGTCAGGAAGCACACCTGAATTTTTAACAATGTATAAATGCCTCCAAACATTTATATATACATATACACACACACACACACATACATATTTAAAGTAAGTTTTCAGATTACTTTGTAGACAAGCAAAGGAAATAATGACATTTTTTCTTTTTATGATTCATCATAAAGACAGTATCTGCAAACACTGAAATGAAGGCGGTGCTGACCGTGTACAGTAAGAAGAAAGGCTTAAATCAAAATTTAAGTCCTGAAACTTGAAAGCCTGTATGAATTTTATTTCAAAATCCAATCTGATCTATCCTTATAGTTTGGATTTATAGCTAATTGAAGCAAGAGTTAATTAAATCTTTGGCAGGCGGTGCAGGAGAAACAGATGATGTTAAAGGCACTATGATAAATTTTAAGAAAACATGTCTGAAATCTGGTGGTATGCAACCTTAACCTTCTGAGTGTTAATGCAGATACTATTGTAAAGGCAGACATTTTCATTTTTAGAATGGACACAGCTGAGAGGTTTAAAGCTGGGGAAAGCTTCCCCCACTCTAAGAAACGCCTTAGAGGCACAACAGTATTTAGTGCATTGCTAGAAGATACTTGACATTGATGTCAAAAAGTGAACGAGCTCAAAGGGCTGTGGGGGGCAATTAATCTGAAAAGGCTGAAATTTTGTGTCGCTCACCGTGGTGGAGTGCTTCTGTAGGAAGAGGATAGGAGGAAACATTTCAATATAGGTAGGGATTTGTTATTCTTGAATCCTTTGAGCACCCTCATGACTCTCTGTCCTGGATGAAGCAGATGTTTGGCTATTGCTGTTGGCATGACTATTCTTCAATGAACATGTTTCCTTTGATTTGTGGTGCAGTAAATAGCTTATCAATGTCTGGTTCAGAATTGTTATCTCATTGTGGATATGTGCCCCATCAAAGCTAAATGGACATTTCAAATCAGTGAGTACTGATTTGACGAAATAAACTGAATATCGTATTTTTACTAGCAAGGACATTATAGCGTTAGTCACCTACTTTCTGTGTGGAAGTGACACAAAAGCCACTTTCAATGACAGATAATGAGGACTAGGAGAAAATAACACATTGCTGCCAACACAGTTCAGTGGTTATCTGATCCCAATATTAACAACTGTGCTCAGACCATTAATATCAGTATTTTTCCACAGCTCCATGGTGGTAAGGCAACTGAGGCATTTCCAGTTCTTTTTTCATAGTGACAACTGCAGCTAAATGCAGCTTCTCAAATCCTCCTGTGGAACACTGACTTGTCAAAGATAACCGATGTAGCAGGAACTGCCCCCTGTATTCTATACAATTGTTTTGTTCTTTTCAGCTGTAATGTATTTTAGGAAACAGAAGCTATAATTTTTTTGGATTTGCATCTCATAGTTATAAGCTCTTTTAAGTTTGAAGGCTCATAGGAGCTTTCTCATATTTTGTTGGAGTCTAATTTAATATATCACCTAATGAGGTTTTGTGTTTTTTTTTCTCCTGCACATTAGTCAGTTGCTGTATACCCAGTTGCCTGTTTTCACAAACTTGCAAGAGTTTATTTGTCTTTGGTACATCTCTACTGATCTCAAATGTATTTGAAAAGTGCTATTGGGAGGAGACTAGGCAAAAATCCAGGTAACGTCCCTCTAGCTTCTCTATTTTCTCTTTTGCGGAGAATATCGTAAATGTTTATCTAAATCTGACCAATTAGAATTTCTCAGCATGGCAAAGAGTGTAGCCAATATAAAATATGAAGGGCAGTCTTCAGAATGTGTGTTGTGTGAGCAGTAAAAGGCAGTAGGAGATGTCCATGGCAACAAGCCTGGAAGTTTCCAGCTATCTGCAGAGAATAGGCAGCATGCCAAGCATGTAAACAGCACATTCCTACTGCACGGCTATGTATACTGTAGTTCATGAAAGATAATGCCTATTGCAATACCAAAGCAACAATGAAGTAGTAATTTTATTATCCTCCTGTCTTAGAAGGAGCCACTCACAAGGAAGTTGTGTGTTTAGGGACAAACAGATTAAGAGGAAAATTTAAATTTTGAATCTACTCTTTTAACTATATTTGCCAGTATTTAACTGTATGGTAGAAGATTAATCAGGATTTGGTAGCATTTGGTCTTCATTTCTTGCTGTATATCTTGTTCAGAAGTTGTTATGTATCCCCTGTTACCAGCTGATAACCTGGGCTTCATGTATTAGGGAGAAACACTCTGATCTGCCTTATCAGATAGTATCGAGGTGTACGATTTTTTCTTTTCTTTTCAGGCTGTTTTGAGAAGCAGTGTGAACTTTGATTCTACTCTTTAAAGAAATCAAAGGTTGTATATTCTCACAGGTGAGATACATGGAGATTCTTAGCACTATACGATGACTTCTAGTCATTTTGTGTTTTTTACTGCATCTGTTTTATCTTATATTTCCTTGTGCTTCTTTTTCAGAATAGGTTATCTATAATGCAGTATCATTTAGCTTTTTAATTCTCTTTCATATGGCCATTTGGGAAGTCTCTCCTGTGTTATACTTCTGGAAGTATGTTCTGTTGTGATTTTGTAGGAAGCCTTCCATGCAGCAATCACTACACTTTCTTCCAAAGTTTAATTGAAGTGTTTGATCTTCTACGTATGATGTTTTACTTCCCTAGAAAAGTTTCAGATTCTGCAAAGGTGGACTGTGATCCATTAATGGATACTAAGTCTTCTGGGCTTCTTCACTCTGTGGGAAACTGTGGGCAGAAAGTAATTACAGTAGCAGGTGTGACTTGTGACGTAAATGCAGTTTCTGGCCATTTATTGAAGCAATCTCTCAGGATGATGGCACAGCATAAGTCAACGGTGCATGAACAAATAGATCTTTGATATCAGTAGCAAACCTTCCCCATGATGAATCAAGTAAAGACACAGGCTGCAACGATAATGCATAAATCACTGCTCCCTTGCCGAGTTCTTTGCCCTATACAGATTCTGTAAGCACTCTTGTTCTGACAATCCATTGACATGACTCACAATCCAGACATAAAAATGATCATAGTGTATTTGCAAATTGTGTAGAGTAATAGATCACTGACCAACTTGTATCATAGCTTTGTGAAGGAGAAGGATTAAACCTTAGTGGAAACAGTAGGTAGGGCTTGACAACAGGGAGTGGAATTAGCAGGTCTTGTGGTCAAGATACCATGTCATTTTTGTTGAACTGTACATCTTAAGCAAGAAATACTTAATGTTTCTTTCATAGGTGCCAATGAATAGGCTTGGTATTTGTGCAACTTTGTCTATATCTCTGGATATACAGTGAAGGAAAAGCACAAGTGATAAACACTGAGTAATAACACTTCCAGTCCAAGGTCTATATTCTATATTGTACATAGAGGGATATAATTTTGTGCACTATGGGATAACTTGCACTAGTATTGTTTTGAATCTGTGTTTGGTGTCTTAATACAACACTAAACCCTAAATCTGTATCCCTAGATTAGGTTCGCTATTGCAGCTATGCAGAGCATGTGTTTTGGTTCTATGCTTCTGTACTTTCCCTCAGTTTCAAATGGTCTAGGCACAGATGTAACGGTCCTCTCAGCAGTGTCCCATAGGTTTTTGCAAGTACGAGTCCAAGGTCATAACTGGAGGCAATGACAAAGTCACAATGGTGCGTAGCTCAGGATTGGATGATATAAATACCTGGGTGGTCATAAATCAGCATTTCAGTGCTTCACATCTTTGGAGTTGCACAAATTTGCACTCTAAATGATTGTGCAGCAGATACACGGCTAAGAAGAAGCAAACCATGTCATGCAAATTAGGCCAAAACATATCTGTGGACCTTTTGTAATAATTGTTCTGAAATTTTACTGCTGTTGGAGACATTAGTTACCAAAACAAAATGAGTCTGCCAGCATGAAGTGGTGACTGGTAAAGTTTAGTTTCTACCTCTCTGCCAACATGCTGTGCACCTTGCTCGGCAAGGTAAGGCTAGGGCTGTACGACAGGTTTGAGAAACCTTTCCCACTTGGATTTGGGCTTTACACTGATTATTGAGAAACACGCCTGCCATTCTTTGAAAAGCTCTGGGCGCTGAAGAAAGTCTGTGCCATATACTCACTTAAAATGGAGAAATCCATCAAGTGTGCTAAAATGCTTTGCAGTTGCACACCATTATGTAGCAATGCACAACATCAAGGTTAAATGACATCTCTGTGCATTCTGCAAATAGCAACTCTGTTTTTTCTTCGAAATACATGAAGTGCAGTTGCTTGGCTTTGGCTTGCTCCCCTAAATACGTGCAAAGATGCACTATTTTTGGCTTTTTGCTTTTATTGACAAGACCCATTTTGAAATTGCAGTTTAACATAAATGTTATTCTGGATTATTTTTAGAGGGTTATGATGCAGATAGTAGGTTGGGATACAACTCGTGGGTTGTATATTTTCTATTGTATGAATAAGACACTAGATTGGATTTCATTTCTGTGAACAGACCCTTTACATAGCATTGTTTTGTCAGCACTGTCATAGTCACTGACGTTACAGTCTGTTACAGTTGTGTGCAATTCTGCTGAAGCTTTGCAGACGGATATTTACATGCCTGCATTGTGTGTACATCACTGTATTATGCATAACGTACCTTTATACACAATACTAAATTGAGCAATTGTGCTATCTGGGTCGAAACCCATGTTCGTGTATAGCAAACCAAACATAGAAACTGGCTCCCCAGATGATTCACTGCTTGTAATTAATGGTCAGCAAGTGATAAACCATTAAAGAAGTGTGAGTGAGTTCAGGTAATGCAGAGACTGCAGAGCCAGAATCTGACCTTAATAAATAATCTCTGTCCTCCTGATTTAGCAGAAAGACCATAGTTACTTATACATTGTACACTGGAACATTTATGTACACAGTTAAGAGTTGTGTCTGGAACACTGGGTGTACTTACCTGTTTCTTAGAGGAAGCAACATACCATGCTCCAGCAAAATGTTCATTTTATTTATTTATTTTTTTCTGCAGTGTTTATGCCAAAATTGCTTTGCAGGACTTCCAGGGTCATCTGCATTGTGTTGTGCAGATCAGAGTAGTAAACTGGTTTTCCTTGTAAGTGTTGCAGTTTGCAGAACTCATGGTTTGTTGTTTGTAGTGTTGGCATTTTCCATAGGCAGTCTGCCTGGATGCCTAGTTTGACCAATGCTTCACATTATAAAACGTATCTCTTTTTCTTCTGCTGTTGCTGACAATGATTTTAGTCTCAGTGACTGAGCAATTTTCAATATAAATTGTAACTTGAAGATAAATTTTGAAGCATTTCATTTTCCATTCTTCCAAGTTTGTATATGACAGTGATATTGGTAAAGCAGTAGTGTCTTGTTTTTCAAATTTCCTGAGCTTGTCCTTGGACTGATGAAATCTATAGTGCCTAGCTGCAGTATTTACCTTGCAAATGAAATGTCCTTAAAATGTACATGTATGTACCATCAGCAAGAGGAAATGTACACAACACTGAGCTCACTGAGCTTGGCTTCAGAACAGTCTAAGCAGAGCACGTTCTCTTTCCTCAGAGAGATAACTGCACATAGCTTTGCACAGAAGGAGATATATGACTCTATGAATTTGCAAGGGTGACCCAGACAAGAACCTGGGCAGAGAAAACCAGCTAAACCTGAGCTGTACACAATAAGATTCTCTCCACATCTCTCAGTTTCTGGTTCCCTTCTCAAATTTGTTTCTGAATGCTTTCCTGGGCCTGAGATATTCCAGAATAACTGGAATTACCTGAAGTACTTTACTGAGATTCCTCTTTCCTACTTCAAGGCAAAGATAAACTGAAAG
Organism: Numida meleagris; assembly: GCF_002078875.1. Lineage (NCBI taxonomy): Eukaryota > Metazoa > Chordata > Aves > Galliformes > Numididae > Numida > Numida meleagris. The sequence goes on along the minus strand of NC_034411.1, from coordinate 33,528,725 downwards.
ATTACTTTTGGAGATAAACTATATTGCCAACAATTGAATCTCTGAAATAAAAGTGAGTGGGAGAAAAGATGCTGGTGCAAAAGAATATGTTAATATTAAAATAAACAGTGACTTCTACTCGATTAATAGGATTTCAGCTTGGGAAAAGATCGCTGCTTCCTAAGTCGGTTTGTTAGAGCAGTCAGCAGCTTGCATCTATGATGCTTCACCACTGTGCTAGAAGATGCATTTCAGCTCTGTGAGCAACTTTTCAATTTCATGAAGATGATGGATACCTTCATTCTACAGAGCACATACAAGGAAAGAAACTACTATGGTTGAACTTCTTGAACATTACTTCTTATCATCAATGATAATTTACTAATATTGGAAGACAAAAACTTCCATAGCTCATTCTGAAGAAAAAAATAACTTGCTAGGCTGCAGAACTATATCAAACACAAATCTTTATTCTGTATCTTTACTCATTAGAAAACAAAATATGAAACTTTGAATATGTTGATTTTGGAATTAAATCCTTTGGAGAGCTTCCCATTTACTTTCTCTGCACCTCCCTAGAAAAGCAACTTTTAAATTTTATGTGGCTGACTTTCATTTTCTGGTGGGACTCTTGAGCTTTCTGATTTTTTTTTTTTTTTTGTGTGTGTGCTTTGAAGTGGAGGTACAAAAAAGTAAAAGAGCCATGTTTACAGCAGTGCATACACCACAGACCTATCTAGTTCTCTCATCTGTGGAATTCCAATATCACTGGAAATGTGAGAAACATTCACAAAGTGAGTTTTCTGGTAAGTGGTGTAATACCGTCCAATTTCTGATACAATAAGTGTACCTGACAGGATTCCAATAAAAACAATCAGAAAATTACCAATTAAAGTACTGCAGTTTCCAAGTGCGTTTATAGATTTCTCAGTTCCAACATGCAATAGCGGGACTGGAAGACACTGCAATTGCAGAATTTAAAGCTAAGATCTCTGATATTTGAAGAAAAAAATGTATAGAAGTGCATAGAAAAGAATACTGCATTCATAACAAATATAGCAGCTTACAGTAAAATGATCGTCATTAAAAAAAAATAATAAAAAAAATGAGGTAGAATCCTGAACTGTTTCAAACTTAATTAGCAAAACTGCCAGAGTTCGAAACATCACAATGACTGCAGGCATTAAAATGCCAATAAAGCAGAAAGCATGCAGGTAGGGCAGTTAATGTGCTTTAGTTTTAAAGTGCAAATTATTATCAATGCAAAGTCCAGTTCACACTGCTCAATTTTTCTTTTCAAACTTGGGACTCCTGGCAATATGGTATGCAAGGATGGATGTTTGTTGCCTCATAACCTAGGAATGAACTTTCCTGTCTTCTCCTCCTCCCCAGAAGCACTTTGCCTAAGGACTAATCACATTAAAATCAGTAGGATTTTTCACCAGCTGAGGTAGTACTCAGCATGAGCACTGTGGGCAGAGCTGGACTCTAAACTAAATTGACATCCTCATTCTTCTGCTCATTTCCTCTCCTGGTGTTGTTTCGCTGACACACTAAATAGCATCAAATCTACATCCTTGCTACAAATTCTAGTTCTGATATTACTGGAAGGATGAAAAAAAAATCTTTAAAACACACAAATTCTTTTCCCCATCTCTTGCAAAGCAACAATTAAATAAAATTGCAAAATGGAAAAATCTACTGCTACATCATAAAAAAATGGGGAAATGAGATGCAGGTCTGGCAAATATCTATCTATTGGAAGACCAGTTACTTCACTATTCTGTGATTTCTTCATCCTTACTAGTTTAATTCCTGCTAGTAGGATAATATGAACACCATCCTGCACAGCAGTAATGACAAACCATATGAAGTTTTTATTCAGTTCTAAGCTGATTTTGGCTGTGATTATGTGTTTTTTGATGTCTGGGGAATGGAAATGGTTTAGAAAGAAAAGGGTCATGTTAGGTATCTAGTAATCCCTCCCTTGTGCTAGGCAGTAACTGAAGCGCTAGCAGAACTGCATGTTACTCTATGAATTTGTTGTGTGTATTTCTTGCATTTCTAATTACAAAATCACTAAACAATGTGTGAGAAAAAACACCTTTCTGGTATTAGAGTAGTAGCAAGGAAAGCTCTATATTGCCCAGGCTTAATGGGTAAACATTGCCTATTTGGATTTGTCCTCAACTCCATTTATGTGATGGGAGCTGTTTGCAGGACTGAGTTCTTACTTGTGTCTACCTGCATTAGTGAGCTTTGAAGTATTGTGAAGAAACTGAATCTCATCAGACATTACTACCAGACAAGATTTTTACAATACAAATTAGTGGAAACTTGTAGAGAGATGAGCATTGCTGGATTAAGTGGAAACCACTGACACTTTTGATCTGGCTGAAATCTGTTCCCATGATGTTTAAAACCAACAGTGCCAAACACATTATAAAATCTGACAAACTGTATTTTTGGTAGAGAGAGGTCAGCTTTGCTCCAGTGCCGGCACTTCTGGGGTTCCTCACCAGGAGCCAAACAAAACGTTAATTAACACAGTATTGCTAACATCAAAATAAACACCCTTGGAAAGCAAAGTCTTTTAGCAATTTGCTGTCTTTGCAAACTTAGCCGCATTTTTGTTGCTGGATGGAATATATCTTTGAGACATACATTTTACTTACTTCTAGAAACCACAGTCAGTGTTTTGTTTCACCATTGTGTTGGGGGGTTTATTCAGTTAATTAAACTTTTTCTCATTTACATTTATATCACTTCTACAGTAACAGCTTAATCATGGTTATATTATCATTACTACAATTCAACTTTATGTTAAAAAAGTATCTCATAACTATACTCCTTTCTACCCAATAAATCTAATGATCATCGCTTTGTATTTTCTACCTCAGTTACTACAAAGCTGGTTCCTATTTTCCAGTTAATACTGACTGGGATAACCCTTCTGAGTCAAAAATGAGTTACCTCATGGATTCTCCTGCCCATAATTATTTTCTCAGAGCCAAGAGGCAAAACTCCTAATTAAGTGGGGCACTTAGCATTCAGTTTTTTCTGCCTGCAGTACACAGAGCATTAATAATGTCAGCACTTTTTACCATGAAGAGTCTGGCCTTGCTGTGCTATCTAAAAAAGAGCTTCTCTTGTTCAGTAGTGAATGAAGGGCTGAAGACAAACGAGGAGGTTGCAGCCTGCTCAGAGGCATGGTGTGGGCAGGCTGCTTTCCAGTTAATCCTGTCAGAATGACCAGTGGTTACTAGTCTCTGTGTTAGGCTCTAGGCATCCTCAGTGCATATATCAGGTGTATATAATGGTTTTCTTTTCATATACAAGCCTTTTCAAATAAGAAAACTCTAGTCCTACAGCGATGCAATGCTTTGAAATAAATGTTCTAAGTCAGAACTAACTACTCATTGAATCCTGTAAAACTAGTGATGAAGAACTTGAGTATCCCTTCTTCATCTTCACTTTTAAGAATGCTCTTTAAATAGTTAGGTACATAGCTATCCAGGCTTGAATGTCTCACTGTATGGGAACTGCTGTGTCATGGCCTGAACCACAGATTGAGCACCTGGAGAAGAAACTGGGTCAGCCTGGAAGCGCAGGTGAAGGCAATTCATCTGTGCAACCAGAAAGAGTGGAGCAAGGCTCCACCCCTCTTAGGCCTCATTTAAGGGCTGACTGCCCCTGAGGATAGATCTCTTGGTGGAGTCTTTCTGTGAGCTTAGCTCTTCACATATGGGTGAACGTTTTTTTTTTTTTTTGTAATACCTTCTCACTGCACATATCTGAGACTGGTTCTGCTGCCTTTACATTCACCTTTGGAGGGACATTGCTACTCCTACTGAAATCCATAAGGCTTTTCCAAAGGTTTCACTGAAAAGGGTTCTGGTTCACAAAGTTGTCAAACCAACAAAAAAAAGGATTAGTGTTCACATGCTAATTGTCTACAATATTTTACCAAAAAGCACTGAAAAGTAACTGAATGGGTCTTACAAAAATAATAGTGAAGTAACTGCTAAATGTAGCTAATCTGTAAAAGAGGCTGAAAAAGTGAAAATAATTACTGAATAACAGTTTCTGTCAGAAATGTTAAATTAAATTGGAGCTTCCTAATGAAGCAAGTCATGTAATTGGTGAGGTCTCCTTCTGATTTTACTTGCATGTTTGAAAACAAAGGCACTCTCTACTGAGACAAAAAAAAAAAAAAGCCAAATCAGGATCAGGCTCCCCACAGGTAACAGACTCCTCTATCAACCACTGACATTCAATAGCATTGCTTCCCCAGAGTGAATAAATGTAGAATTTATCCAGGAGTCATCTTGGTCAATATTTCATTATATGTTTACAAGTACTGCATTTCGCTTGTATGCTCTCCATGCCAAATCTTTTTTTGTAGCATGACATTCACAGGTGTGTAAGGAATCATTGGACCTTGGATGACTGAAAGACAATATGAATTCTAATCCACTCACAAATTCCAAACAGAGAGGGACAATGTTGGGCATATACAGATGGTGAGAGAATTTGCCCTGAATATTATGGGATTAGAGAAAATTTGTGAAGCTCCAGTGAACTTCACAACTAGAAAACAGAAAGAACACAGCAATTTAATTTGTATAAAATGTCACAAGATGGAATTAACCTTGGTTTACATCGCTAGAGTGCCTAGTCTAAAAGATTTATAGTTAATATGATACTAACTATTGCAGAATTGATGAAATATTGATCATCTAAGGAGTACAATTTAGTATCTTCTGTCAGGCTGTTCTCCTGTTAAACCATTTCTGATGTGTGTTGTAAATATTGCTATATAAGTATTTACTGTTAAAATACTCTGATGAGAGAGTAAACAATGTAAGTTCACAGAAATAGATGAAATGATAAGAATAGTTCAAGACCTATTGTTTTACTGCCAAACCTAGCTACTCTTGAGCAAGTCAGTATTTGGTGCTAGAAAACCTGGAGGGTAGAACTGTCTCAGAGAGGTGAGAAACAGATCCCCTTTGTAAAAAGTGACTTCCTTTGAGCCAAATTTCTGATATTCTGTCAATGAGCAATTCTCACACAGGTGTGCAGTCTCCATAGTTCCTTTGTAAGCCCTGTGCTGGCCTTCTGTGATAGTGAACCCCAGAGTACAACTCATTGCAGACTTGTTCTAACAATGTATTTTTGCAGTAGTGAAACTACTGCATGAAAAACGGAAGCAGTCTGCAGAGAACTTACTGAGAGAGGTACTCCAGAAAGATTATGTTACTTCGTCTGGTGATTACTTATCTTTTGCTTTCAGTTATTGAGGGTAGCGTAGGGTATTCAGAGACAACAGCTTTAGGATGGTGAAAGTCTGTGAATTTGTAATAGTCCCCAGTTTTTTTTTTTCTTTTTGCATTCTCACAGGCAGCTTACTCTAGTAGTTATTCATCTTCCGCTCCCTTCTTTCTTACTTTATTTTTCCTGCCCTCATGCAGAACTAAATCAATACATAGAGCTGAAGTTTATTAATTCACTACAGCTTAATTCTCTATTTGTGATATCCTACCAGAGCACTGTAGAAGGCCTTACGCTATTGAGACCTTATTATACTTCAAAATCAGCTTTAGAAATCCCTCTGTCTTGTAAAATGGTTAAAAGTGAACTATGGTAAAAACAATCAAAATACTTATTCAACAGTCTCTAAATAAAAAATAGTGGAACTCTTTCTTTTTTTTTTTTTGAGTCTATTTATTTTTTTACTAGCTTGAAAATTCAGTCACTTTTACTGGGTATTTTTTAATGAAACCTGTTCAAACACAGCTGTAGGCATTTCTATGAGAAGTTCAGAATTTTATTTTACACTAAAAACATGCAAGAACTTTTGAGGTGGAATTTTAGCTACCTAACAGTATCACACATGCTGGTACTACTGGAGAAATCATAGAATCATGGAATGGTTTGGGTTCGAAGGGACCTCAAAAATCATCTAGTTCCAACACCCCTGCCATAGGCAGAGCTGCTCCCCACCAGCTCAGGCTGCCCAGAACCCCATCCAACCTGGCCTTGAACATCTCCGGAGATGGGGCACCCACAACTTCTCTGGGCAGCCTGTGCCAGTGCCTCACCACCCTCTCAGTGGAGAATTTCTTAACATCTAACCTAAATCTACCCTTTTAGTTTAAAACCATTCCCCTTATCCTATCACTATCACATGGTGTAAAAAGTCAGTCTTCCTCTGGCTTATAAGCTCCCTTCATGTACTGGAAGGCCACAATGAGATCTCTTCTCTTTTCCAAGCTAATCAAATGCAGCTCCCTCAACCTTTCTTTGTAAGAGAGGTGCTCCAGCCCTCTGATCACCTTTGTGGCACTTCTCTGCAACCACACGAACAGCTCCACATCTTTCTTGTGCTGGGAGCCTCAGACCTGGATGTGGGTCTAGGTGAGGCCTCACAAGGGTAGAGTAGAGGGGGACAATCTCCTCTCTTGCCCTGCTGGCTATCTGCCTTTTAATGCAGCCTAGAATGTAGTCGGCCACCTGGGCTGCTAGCATACACTGTTGGCTTGCATCAAATTTTTCATCCACCAGGATCTGCAAGTTCTTCTCCATAGGGCTGCTCTCAAGAAGTTCTCCCAGTCTGTACACATATCTGCGACTGCCCTGAACAAATTACTCCACCTTCTTCTTGGCCTTGCTGAATCTCATTAGGTTCTTGTGGGCACACCTTTCAAGCCTGTCTAGGTCCCTCTGGATGGCATCCTTTCTTTCTGTTGTATCAACTGCACCACTTAGCTTGCTGTCATCGGCAAACTTGCTGAGGGTACACTCGATCCCACCGTTGATTTTGTATAAAGATGGAGCTGTTGACCACAGTACTACATTTAGCCAATTGCTTATCCACCAAATAGTCCACCCTTCAAATCTATTTCTCCCCAGTTTAGAGATGATGTGGTGTGGGAACATGAAGTGAAAAATAATAGAGTGATAGCTCTCATTAATCATAGAAAACTATAATTTTATTATTGTAATAGGAACCAGAAGCATGTTAATAGTCTGTTAGTATTACAGTTCACTTTTTTACTTATTGATATGTAATCTTTTCAAGTTTTATGACAAGAAATACCAGGCATTTATTCTGATCCAGGAATTGCAACAAACCCTTACATTTTTACAAACTGAATCTGAGCATCTGAGAGCGAAATGTCTGCTTCTGCAAATGGAAAATGAGTGCAATGGTTTATACAGAATGAAGTGTAAGCTTTTATTTTGTGCTGTTAAATTCTTGTCTAAAAAACCCCACAAGCCTATTTTGGCATTAGTACAACCATGAGGGCCTGGTGTAGGTAAAACATTATGCGCTGCTCTATTGCTTCCCATTCAGCAGAGTTGTTATATGAGGCACTTCTATTTTGTGACACAGTACTTCTCCCACAGCAGTGCAGTATTTTTTCATTTAGTGTAGTTAGTGTAGCTTGCACGTTCCAAGAAATAATTCTTTAAAATTCAGCACAGCTTGATGTTGTACAGTGAAATTTGTTCCCAGATAGTCTTAAGCACCATTTGATTTCAGGATTGGTATAGGCATGCCATAGTATAACATACTTTTAACTACACCTGCAAAGATTTTATGTGTTGATGCTACTTATATTATGATAAAACTAAAAAAGCCCTCAACACTCAAGAAACAGAAAAACAACTGAGACTTAACAGTGAGGTTTTTTTTGTGCGTGTGTGAAGAGAAATAGAGTATTTTGTATCAAATTAAAATATGTTTGAAGAGCAAAACCATGAAATAGTGCTTCACTGAAGCATTGTTTCCAAGGTCCCAGCTTGTTTTTAATGAAACACCCTTCAAAAAAAGAAATATTTAATCTTTCTGCTTTTATCTTCTGTAAAGATAGGAAGAAAGTTTTAATTTTCTAACATATACATTTCAAAATATACACACTGCAAAAGAGTTATATATCTTTATTCTTTTTAATAATCTAAAATGAGTACTGACCAATGTACAAGTTAAGTGTTTGGAAGAAAAATGCATTGTCTCACCAGAGTAATAAATTACACCAAAATGAGATTCTTTTTCTACTTTTATATTTATAGAATGGAAAAAATGCACCTAGCTATACTCCATTTCAGGCTTTAATGTCAATGGAAAAGATATGTATGACATTACTCTTATAATCATAAAAAGAGAGGCTATTAAAATGAAATTAGGCATGCTGATGAATAGTATTTGGATAAAATGAGAAACTGTTCTAATGGATTTTTGTAAAATTTTAATGAGTTAAACATTTTACAAAGAGATAGTTCTTTTATAAAAGTCAAAAGTTGAAATAAGATAGAATTACATTCATGTACTTGATTTCAAATACAGTATGATGGAATCCATACATATTGTATTTGGTATATTAAAAGAAGTACCGTTATCAATTGAGAATGTGATTTCATATGTCATTAAAAGGGTAAAAGGGAAATTGCTTAAACTTTGATTTTAAACATGTGGGTAAGATGATACTGTGATGCTGTGGAGACTCAAAATCCTTTAAGAAAAGCAAAGTAATGAATAAATGACTTGACCAATAAAGGAACACACTTTACTGGAAAATTAAAAGAGAACTTTAAATATAGATTAGCTATTATAAAATGTAATGCAGTTTAATATACAAAAAGTATTAATTTTCTTTAATATTGGCTAGCAATGTATAGATTTTTTTTTTTTTTTTACATTCACAAGACTTTACTGAAGTCTGGATATATTTGCAATTATAATACTTCAGGAATATTAGGAACCAAAGAACAAATAGATCCCTTAGAGAACTCATTTTGGAAGGCAACTCATCCACGGTCTTCCTGGAATAGCAAGTTGATCTACCACTATAGCCTACCAGAAGTGTCCAGCTATTAACAGAGAGGTGATCTCACTACTCACGATCTCCAGCAAAAAAAGCATTTACACGGTATCTCCTTATTGCCACAGCTAAAGATCCCGAATAAGAAGTATCTTAAAGCTGAGGATACTTGAATTTCTAAATAAGTGTAAAGATACTACCTGAACAATGATGCAAGTTTGGACAAGACATGAAATGGATGCGTGCCCTGTCCTCACTGATAAATCGGTACCTGTCAGGGAAGAAGGATGCTAAACTGGTAAGTTCTACCAGCACGATCTTCAATTTCAGAATACTTCCATAGACTTGGGAAAAATACTGATGGTCTATTTAACCGATGATATACCAATGATCATTCACAAACAGATGCGTAAAATGGAAGCTTTCTAGTGGATGAGAAGTGTACTCTTGATGTGTTTACACTGATCATTTGAACAGACGGGAAAAGTTCATTCAAATGGAATTTTGTAGCGCATGCCATACAAAGAACTGAGCAATCATTGTGATTTCATTGGGAAGCAAAGGTAGGCAGTGCTTCAGTAAGCGAAAGCAGTTGTAAGAAGTATCTGGAGTAAGGAATAAACAAACTAGCAATCGTACTGTCTTTGCAGTTGGACCAATGCAATATATATGCCACTGACTATTGCTTTTTTTTTATCATCAAGCCTTAATGTCCTAATTTAGGTTATACATGCATTAACCTGATGATGTGTTGATTTTTTTTGAAGGCTAAGTACATCTAAATATTTACAAATACATCCATATAAATGTATATTCTGACAGGTACCTCAGCTTGAGATTTGTACTTTGTAAATGCACATCTAGAAAGTAATACTAACTTTTCTTCGTGCTGTGAGGAAAGCTAAGCATATAACTAATATTTCTGTTGTGGATTAAGCCACCGTTATCACCATAAGATAGAATCTGTTGCAATAAAATTTAGCATGCCCCGTATGTGAGCAGAAGCTAAGGTGAAATGCAATTGAAGAAGTATATTGTGTCTGGTACCAGCTGTGCATACAGAGGAACAAGTTGCACAAAAAAGACTTAGAGTTTTATGGGTGTATTAGGCTGTATCCTGTGCACGTGACTGAAGAGAGGGGCTTTGCCATTTTTGTCTGCTCGAATACTTATTCTTTAGAATTGGAGCGTATCAACAGCTAGGCACTCAGTATTTTATATAATAGGTTTCGATGAATACTCTGTCCACTGCATAGTTCCAAAAAGGCAATTCTGCATTACCCCCGTGTACAATTTATTCTGTTTTTCAATTTGTCTTTTGTTTTTAGGTAAAATTCTTCCAAATGAAAGTATCCCACACAAATAATAATCAGTTCAATCTGGATGAGAGACAGGAGCTCCCCAATATTATTTTTCTCTCTTGCGTGATATTTTTTAGCTCCTGTAAGGCTCAGAGTATAAACAGTCTTCTTAGAATCATGTTGCTCGAAGCAACACCTTTGCTATGAGGACATTACCATGGTGCTAGTATATGCATTAGGTATTCTCTTCTGTAGTTACTGAGCATGCAATGAGAAAAGAGGCCTTGTGACTGGGAACAGGACCATGTTAAGAGCCATATTTGGTTTCCAGCTAGACAATAATTTCCTGTGTGGTCCCTGCTTGGCTTCCATGTCACTGTATTTCCTGATGGGCAAAATAGGATTATGCTTCATTTCCTCCCCCTCCCTTCTTCCCTCCCTCTCTTTCTCTTTTATTTTATTCTTACTGAAACGTAAGCGCTTTTGGCCTCTTACAATATGATGTTCCAGTGTGTAGGATATTGAGCTATTAGAAAGAGCAGCATGATGGTGTTTGCCTGGGACCATCAGAACTGTATTGTTAAGTACATGTTTGCTGGGCTGGGTTCAGATTTTATAACATTGTTCATTATAGGGGGCCTCCAAGAGTCACACATCTTAAAATACTCAACTGTACATGACTTCATGCCATTGTTATCCGTGTTGATAGTATCTTTTTATGGCATAATTTTTTTTGTCATTTTTACTGATAATTTGTAGACGTCATAGTGAGGGCCTTCCACAGCGTTCTAGCATCTGCCATGCTGAGCAAAGTAATTATAATGTAGTATAACAGTTAAAAACTTCAAATAGGTTAGCAAGTTCATTGGAGAAATAATCTCTTAGTGAAAGGGCAGACAGAAAGAAAGACTGGAAAAAAATTACCAGGAGGACAAGCATAATTAAAGAAAAAGTGTGAGGAGATAAGCTTAAACATGTCAAAAAGAGATGAATTCCTCTTTAGCTACAGCTAACTTTTTTTTTCTCTATCCATCTATCCTCCCTTCTTATTTTCCCATCTCCTCAGTTTATTCCTCATTTCTCTTCAATGCTGTGACCTTTAATTTTTTCCACGTTCTCTTATCAATTGAGAATTTCTGTGCAGAATCTTTCTAGCATTTAAGAAAAAAATGTAATGCTATTTTAAAACCTGTGTGGCTAAATTGCACTTCTTCCTCCACACCTCTAGCTACTTGTGCATCTGCCTTTCTTTATCAAAGCCAATTCCTTTTGGAAAGCGTTCAGAAGCAATGAATAACTTGGGGGTACTTCTGCAAATTGCTTTAAGTTAGTAGGAAACTAGGTGAAGAAATATATTAGAAACAGTATCAGGAGGAAGGTTTAAGAAGGGCAAAACCTGACACATCAGCCCGCAGAACAGCAGATCGCTCCCTCATGTCTTTTGCACTATTCCAAACAGCTAGATGCACCAGGGAAGGGCTTTTCACAAGCAGTTAAGATCAGATGCTATTGGAGACATGCAGAAATGTCCATCTATGGACATTTGTAGATATAGAATGTATAGACATCTATGTCTATCTACTCCAGGGTAAAAATTCCTCTGTTCTCTGGAAGTGTGTATTAAAAGACATACTCCATTGTGTCTTCTGCTGGCTGTTTAAAATCAAGCAGTGCTTTCAAGCTGTGCTTGAATGCTGATCAGGACACAGATCCAGATCATCAGGATCCTAATCCTGCCCTCCCTGATAGTGCCAGAAAAAAACAGAATTTTTACCTGAAACCGTGTTGATCCCAAGTTTGTGGCTGTAACCACAAAGTGCACTGACAGGCTAATAAATGATCTAATGATCTGCCTCAAGCTTGCAAACCAAAGCATTTAACTGGCTATCTGATAAAAGTGGACATTGTAGTGAAGTGCTTAAGTACAGAAGAATAAATGTTGATTGTGTAATATACTACATAAATACTATGATCTGACGGCTTTATTCCTAACAGTGCAGGAGTTTTTTTTCTGTACCAGTAAGGCCAATGAAACCAGCAGGTTTACTCCAGACATAAGGTGCTATTTGAAGTTAGTGATCCAGGGCCAGATTCTGTGAACAATTTGGCTTTCATTCAATGACTGCTTTTACACTATCATAAATCTATTATTTCCTCTGGGTTACCAAAATAATGTACTTCCTGATATACATTAAAATCTATTTGCTTTAATATCATAGCAAGTTAAAACACTGTAAGCTTTAATTACATTCTATTCCACTGCTTTTTAAGGCATTAATATGTCTGGAATTAGAAGTCAGCAAGAAGAGCAGGGAACAGAAAAATATATTTGTTCCCTGAGTGCTTTCATCAATATAAATCAGAAATATGAACAGTGAAAGAATACTATCAGACTACTTCTCCATGTAAAAAAAAATATATAATTACTACTCTGCATGAATTTTTATATACTTTTGTATATTAGACACTGCAATGCAAGTACTGCTTTGGTAAATGCCGTGCTGTAATAGGATTTTGAAGATAGAGAACCTCTTCTCAAAGAGGATTTATGGCTGTATCTCCCAGAGTTAGTAGACAGATTTTGAGTGCTCACTATTAGAAACGATTTGATTTCCTCTAAACCAATACACTAAATTATCAAAAAACACTTGGTAACATTGATTTTGAACTTATTTTAAATAAGAACTTAGCTGCACTCTGGCTACTGAATTTCTGAGTTTAACACAGCAGTGAGAGGATCCAAAGGATATCTCACGAGTGCATGGTATTATCTTACTTTGTGACAGTAATTAAAGCAACATAGAGTGACAAGGCATAATATAGATAAATAGAGATAAGTGGAAATGAACATCAGGAACTAGAATAAATCATGCAGAGGTGTCCCTTCCATGAAGTGTTTTTCAGCTGACTTCCAGTATAAAAACAGTCCTCTCACAATCAGGTTTATTGCTTTCTTCTATACAGAATTCTTCTGATGGTTTCCCGCTTTTTTCCCCCACCTGCTTTCCTGCGTGCATAAAAGTCCTTCTATGATTTTTTTTTTTAATTATTTGTTTTGGTGAGGAGAGACAACCGTGGCAATTGCCAGGAGTCCACTAAGAGAAAGTAAGAAGTGGTTCCAGCCTTCTCCTCTGCCCCCTCTCTGGTGATCAGTCATAGAACCCAAGGGAACTGCTACAGGGTTGGTTCAGCTTGGATATCAGGAGAAGACTCTTCACCAGACAGTGGTCAGGCACTGCAACAGCCTCCCCAGGGATGGCACCAAGCTTGCTGGAGTTCAAGAAACATCTGGACAACGCTCTCAGACGTATGGTCTGATTTTTGGGAGGTCCTTTGCAGAGGCAGGGGTTGGATGTGATGATCCTTATAGGTCTCTTCCAATGTGGGATATTCTGTGATTTCATGATTCTGTGAAAGGCTAAGTCTAGTGGTTGTCAGGGTTTTACTGGACACATCTAATCTTCCAACCCCAAACTGTGCACAGATGGACCGTAAGGACATTTTAAATTGGTATAAGATTTGAGAATATCTTCCAGTCCAGCCAAGCCAGGTACTGCTCCGGCATGCTGCACTTCCAGAAATGACCAGAGCATATGTGTGTGTGTGTGTCTGTGTCTGTGTGTCTGTGTGTTACATACTGCAGCTAAAACTCACACACTTTTGTGCAGTTGACTTGGCCCACTGTGCTCACCCTGATGCTATTTAGGGAGTGCTGTGCTTACTGCATGTGTGCTGCCCACATGTTCTAATCTGCAGTAAATTCATTGCCTCTGCTCATGTTCCCTTTCCCTTCCCTCTACACTTTGGATTTATTTCATGAAGGAAGAACACGTTCCTGTATCTGAAATTTCCTGGGAATGTGGGATTTGCTGTGCTCAAAGCAAGCAGTACATGCACACATACTTCTGACTGGGAATTATGGACAGAAAGACATGAGCCCAGACACAATCCTCTCCTTCTGCTGTGGTGCCTTCTAAACTGGAGACCTACTTGCTCACCACATTGTCTGGAACTGACCTCTTCATCTTCCACATTTTCCAGTATGTTCAGTCTTTTTGGCTTTGCTTGTAGCAGTTCAGGTTGCTAAGTGATGGCAACACAGTTATCTATTGCCCACTTACTTAGAGGAAGGCTCTGGCTAGCTGACTCCCTAACAAGTGAGCATGAAGAAATTAATATTCCTTGTTTTGTATATTTAGGAGTAGGAATAGGATCCTGTGATCAAAGTTTTCTTTAATTACTAGTTATGAGAACAGTTTGATAAAGACCAGAAATATGTTGGATATTCATGGGTAACATTTTTTTCTCAGAAATGAGCTTTGATTTCTGAATACAAAGTGAAGAGGCAAAGCGATAAATGGAATAGATAATTTTGTTTGCTGCTAATAATTTATCAGCTCTAATCAGGGTGAAACATATCCATTAAAATGTGTGCGGAAATGTGATGATAGTATTAGTAGTGCCTCACTATTGTTAATTCATTCAGTACTCAGTGTAATAGCACTAATCATAATTAACTTCTCTGTTATTAATATGATTGTCATACAATATGTACAGTATTTGCATGAGAATTCCACTCTAGATTCTCATTAATTAAAACACCATAAAAGTGTCAGTGCTTTAATTTGCCTTATGTTAAATACTATAAGGCTTCCAATTTTTTCCTCTTAGAATTTATCTATATACTGCTGCTACATTAATTCTAGCCAGAATTTGTAACCGCCTATTTATCAACTTATTACTTTAAAGCTCTTTCATTTTTCAGAGGATTGCATTTGCTAATGGACAGGGAAGGAGTGGTAGCTTAAAATAGTGATATCTGAGGTTTTATTAGGCCAAGTGTCATCAATTTTCTGAACAGGCTTCTCTATCATTCTTCACAAAATGCCCGCTTTCAGAGATTCCTCCACCAGGGACAGTGGCTTCCTGAGGGGCCAACAGTGGAGGATGCTTCCCAGGGTCCATCAGGGTCCCACCACCCCAGCCAAGGGCAGGCCACCAGGGGCACTGGGGCAGCCCTGGGCATCAGGGACCTCCCTGGGGATGGGCCAAGGCTGGGTCGTGGGCTCATGGCTGACAGGATGGGATCAGGCCTCATGAAGAGAACCTGAGTCAGATACAGCACAGGGATGGCTGGACAGGGCCATGATGATGGGCTGGGGTTCAGGCTGGGCCTGGATGGCCACCTTCTGGTAAGGATCCAAGTGTGTGTCAGTGGGGCCCGTGGCTGACACCAACACAGCTGTGGCACAGCAGAAGCTGTAAACACCAACATGGCTGAGGGGTGGAGGTTTCAGTTAAAAGCAGTGCTGTGGGCCTGAGATCTCCTGGCAGTGCTGTCTGGAGCCTCTCCAGAGCCACCAGGAGCAAGGTGCAGCCCTGGCTGCACTGTCCTCAGGTTGGCCCTGATCTCTGACAGCTCACCCTGCAGGAGGAAACATGGTCTGAAGCCCTTACCCAGGTGTTTTTGGAAGTGAAGTAAAACGGCAACTGGCTGTTGTACCAGTGGCTTTAGTGCTCTGCACAACTACACCTCTGCAGAAAGTTATTATGAGCTCTCTGAAGGTCATTTCACTGCCCCCTGGTTTCTCCCAAGCCTGTATCTTGCCATATAGCTTTAATGAAGTTGGCTTTCAGTTGGTAACAACACTGAGAAATTCTCGATTTCCTAAACCCTTGGTAGTAGCAAAAACTGGTGGCTATGAGATGAAAATGATGCTATTCACAAGTTCACCTATGCTTTCGATGTGGTCACAGCAGCATGGAGAAGGAATGGTTGCGTGCTTTTTGTTTTCGCACCAGTGTCCATCAGACCTTCTGATCAGCTATGGACAGTCTCTGGGACCGACACAACGTACTTCTCAGAAAGTCTTTTAAGTGTAGAAAGAAGCTCTGATTCTGCTCTTGTCCATAGGAGTTTTGCTGTTAGATTGAATAGAGCATGATGTTACTCACTGCGTTTGGCTATGGCAGCATGAGCAAAGGACACGTGGGATGAAGTAGTCCAAGAGGAGTAGCACTTTGGTATCTGAAGAGTAAATCTATATTGTGTGTTGCCTTGCTTATTAGAAACATTGAGCCTTGGCCAACTGGAGGCTTATCCTCTTGGAGGAGTCACATTTAGTTTCCTTGTTCTTGTATTTGTAGCTCTTTGACAGCTGAAGAAGACAGAGAAATTTCCTGGAGGGTGACTAAGGGTTGCAAAGTTCCTCGTGTCTTAATATCGTCCCTGGTGACATCAAGATTCGTAATGCGATTCCCTCTCTGGAGTAATTTAGTTTCTTCTACTCACTGCATGGATACCTTAACCAAAGGAAATACCAAGTTAGATGGTGTGAATGTGGTGTTAAAACAGTGATCTTACTGGTATACATAGGAAATCATAGAGTCACAGAATTGCTCAGGTTGGAAAAGACCTTCAGATCATCAAGTCCAACTGCAACCTAACCATACTACCCTAACAATGCACGCCTAAATCATGTCCCTGAGCACCACATCCAAATGGTTTTTAAACACATTCAGGGATGGTGACTCAACCACCTCCCTGGGGAGCCTGTTCCAGTGCTTAACAGCCATTTCTGTAAAGAAGTTTTTCCTGATATCCAACCTAAACCTCCCCTGGCGCAACTTGAGGCCATTCCCACTTGAAGGAAGGCTTTGCAAGCATGATCCTAGTATGGCATATCTGAGAATTAGTTTTTGGGCTGCTAAAGAAGATGATGTGATAAGAGTCAATGTTAGTGTTAGTAGCAGAAATGCTAAGTCACGGCCTGAACCAGTGATTGAGCACCTGGTAGGAAGGCAGGGCCCACCCAGGGGAGCTCAGGTGCATGCAATGCCTTTGAGTGACTGTAAGGGGTAGAGCCAGGATCCATCCCTTCCCAGACCTTATTTAAGGGGTGGCAGTGAAGGAAAGGGTATCTCTTGCTGGAGATCCCTGCCTACCTGAGGCCTTCCAAAGATAAGCAGCTTTTTTCCTTCCTTTCTGCATCCGTGGCTGCTGTGTGGGCTCGTTCTCATTTGCTATAGCCTAAGGCTTTGTCACCACACTATTATCATGGTACTTTTCATCCCACTACAGCATTATAGTGTTCCTACAGTTCAAGCCTATGACAAGAATATCTTGTTATTCAAGACATTAAAAAGTCATTAGTTGAATCCAAATTCCTCAGCCCAAAATGCAGGAATTTCATAAAAATTCCCAAGGATTTTAATTGTTTTTAAATCTTGTTACTTGTTAATTCTTTAGTTCTTCAGAGCAGGCTGTCTCTACCACTCAGAGATGAAAGCTGGATGTTTCCAAGTTATCTGATGAATCCTGAGGCTGGAATTAAAGCATCAAACAGCCTCTGGTCACATTGTAAGCTACTTCATGACAGGACTATAGTATAAAATTCAGAGTGAGGCATTTAAGCCTGATATGGTGTCAACGGTTTATGGGCGTTTGGCCTGGTTCCGTGACGAAGGGGATGGGGGATCCATGGGCCCACACCCCGAGAAAAGGGCAAAGGGGAAAAGGATAAGGAGATGGCCCTGAGAGCAAAGAACAATGGCGACAATCTGAGGAGAAACAAACTAATTTACTAAATAAAATATCAGAATGCAAAACAACACACTATAATACAATATAATTACAATTTAAGCTGATAAATCCAATACAGAGAGAGAGAATGTCCCAAAATCAAGGTAGGCCTTACTCTACTACCGACGATAAGACGGCTGGAAAGCGAGGTGCTGCCAAGATGAGAGATGGGCGGAAAAGGGACGAGGTCTTGTGATCTGTAAGTCTTTATACTGTGAGCTTTTATCTTTTCCCTCCGGCTGGAAAATGGTAAGAGAGGAGAAAAGTACTGTGGGGAATGTAGTAGTCCTTCTCTTCTGAGAACCAGGTATATCCACTACATGATGTTATGATGTGGAGTACCAATAACCGAAAATCATAAAACCATGACATATGGTAAAGATGAATCTGTTACAGCTGGAGTTGCATCTTGAGTGTTGAGGGATTGGCATGCAGTACCTGGATGGTGCTGGTACTGTTGGGCCAGGAGGCTGTAGCTCTATACAGTTTCAGAAAAGTTACTTATCTATGCTTTGTCCTGTTGTTCTGTTTTAATACATCTGACACTTATTGCTATAGAAGTACATAAATTGTACACAGACTCTAGAAGCTCTTTATTTTCAGACTGAACAATTCAGGATCTGCAAACCATCACAGGGTTATTTAAAATTCATCTTTTTT